>NW_019241590.1:89291-110944 GCF_002742605.1 Olea europaea var. sylvestris | reverse complement strand
CTAAAACCATTTTCAACCACGTTTCTATGAGATTCATAATTTTTCTCTACTTTCTAACCCCACATTCCCCAAAAAAATAAAAATAATAATAAATAAATAATTGTATCCTACAATTCTCAAAATGCCAAGTCACAAAATCCTATTCATTATCGGTCATCTATGAATAATTCGATTTGTTCATGCATTTTCTCGATATCTCATATACCCCAATTTGTCTTCTTGTAATATATTCCCTCTTCTTGTGAATTATTGAGACATTAGGATTGATATTTATTCCACCATTATCATTGAACTATGCCCAATAATCTTGTAAATGATACTTACCATCATGGGCTTAGCATCTGAGGAGTCTTTATGGTCGCCTATGCTGGTTCTGCAGGAACTTTTTTTTCCATTTTCTTATATTGGGCGATTGTCTAGCGGCCATTCGTGCTCGCCTAGATACCTAGATCTGCCACTACTTACCATCCTAGGTCCTATTTGAGCCTCGTTATTTTCTAATTAAAATAAAAAATATAACCGTTATCCATCACATCAAGTCATTATAATTGACTTTTTATTTCTTGTGTGAGACTCATAACGACTATATTTCTCATTCTTATTTTTACAATAATGTGGCTCAAACAGGGGGCCTAATGTGAAAAGTCTGATCTTTCTTAGAAGACCAAATTGTGTCGAAAAATAACTAATCACAAAAAAAAAATAATAATAAAAAATTGTAGGATAAATTTCATTGCTTCCTCATCTCTCATATCCAAATTTATGAAAATTATTTGATTGACAATCATACCATAGTGGATATTATGTAATCATTGCTTGATATGTTGATCTATCACTATGATACATCATAAAAGTGATTAAGTCCCTATTTGGTAATCATTCTTTCAAAAAAAAAAAAAAATCTCATGCTCATTATCAACCACACATTTTCACAATAAAATATTCTTCTCACATAAACTTAAATCTTTTTTCTATTTTTTAATCACATATTTTTCGAGAAATTACTGTTCCAAAACTCATTCTTCCCAAAAAAATAAATTAATCAAAAACAAAGAATGGCTATTAAACAGGGGCCTAAATAATTTAATATGCAATTTAACTTTTGAATTTCATTCATATTACCATATAATTAATTATTCATTTGATTGATTTCCTATAAACCCAACCACAATCATGCAAACATGGTAACACCACTCTTAACTTCAAACTTATTATCCTAATTGTGTAATAAATAATTAAATCGTTATTATATGCTTTGATTAGTGCCCAAATTATTCTCCTCATGCAATAAACTAATTAATCATTTTTTGCCTTTTGATTAGTGTCGTAACTCAACTAAAAAAAATCATGGCAATATCAACAACTATGAAACCTTTCGAATCTTTTCAAGTTCTTAATTGCAGAAGGTTAGGTGAAGAATCTTATATGATGATTTAAGATCACTTTAAAATTTTAGTTGTTATATTCTCTTTCTATTTATGTATTGTATCCAATCACTAAATCGATAAACAAATAGAAAACATTAATGTCCAATCATATCAAGGGTAACCAAAAGGATAAAGACTATTTATTTATTTACGGAAATTATGTGCTAAAGCTTAGATTGCACTCTCCATCCGTCACAATGTAGGGCTTACCGCTTACGGAAAGAGTAACTGAACAAGCCGATCGAACTTTTCATCGTAGCTTTTTCTTGAACTAAATATCACTAATAAATCATGTAGATAACCAACAATCTGAAGTCTATGTCAAACTCTTAAAACATGTTCGATATACAATTTTTCAATACTGTAGAATTCACTTTATCAAATAACTTGTCAAAATGCATCCGATATATCTGATAGTAGTGGACAAACTAGACGAGCACACAAAATTTTTATTTTATTTTCTGTAATTTAATTCTGTACTATTCGATCTAACATTTTACATTAGGGGAAAAAATCTCACAAAATAACAAACGAAAGGTATCGATTAGATGTCACATTGTCTATGGACACACGTGACAACACCCACATGTGCACCGCCGCTCATGTATGATGTTCCCCATACCCCACTCACAGCCAGTACTACCTTAATACGTGGAATCTATACGGAGCGTGTCACTAAAGCAGATCGATTACGTGGCAACCCACTGAATTATTTAGCCCCACCAGACAAGCCGTTAATCAAACGGCTATTCGCTTTGTCGTTTTGCTACTAGCGCCTAGCGGGCAGCCCACGGTTTTCGAAACTATGGTTGTGTGTGATCATACACGTGAGTACAGATTAATTAGAATTGAAATTACAAAATTGCAGTTTCATACCCTTCTTATTTGCAAAAAGTTTCAATTACATCCTATATTATTATGAGTTTTCTATTTTAACCACATTGGCATGCTACTAGCGGGCAGCCCACGGTTTTCGAAAGTACGGTTGATCATATGCGTGACTATAGTTTTCGTGAAAAAATGCATTTTTAAATAATGTTTTATGAAAAATGTGTAGTTAAAAAATACGAAAAAAATTTGAATTTACGTATAATATTATTTTATTAAAGATTATGTTATTGAAATGAAATTGAAACACTATTTTGAAATGCATTTTTTTTTTGGGGAAATAGGGTTCAAACAAGGGTTTAATTAGAATTGAAAAAAATTGTAGTTTCATACCCTAACAAAATGTTTCAATTACATCCTAACAGGAGTGCTTATCATCATCACCCTTGTGAAAATAGAGTCATTGTTACATCGTTCTAATCTTGTAGGACAGTTTAACAATGATCACACTAGCACATTAAATGGTCACCATCAACATTATTGAATATGATTACTCAATAATTAATCGAGCCAAAAAATAGAAGTTTAGCGAGTAAAGAAAATTGCTATGTTATTAGAATACCAAAGTTTTTATGGAGTTGATCATGGTTTATTACCTTAGATTTGCTAAATATATTTTTTGTGTTCAAATATTTTAGATTCAAGATAGTTAGAATTTTCGATGTAGACTGATGCCACAAAAAGTTTAGAATATTTCACGAATACTTAAAATAATTTATGTTTCGTTGAAATTAGAGTTGTAATTACATATATATAATATTTTCTTTCTTCTAGACTTTTGACAAAAGAAAATTCAGTTAACCATTTACACTAATGAAACAATGTGCTAAAACAAAGTAATTCTTCCTCAAAATTTGAGGACCTAAAAAAAAATAGGGACCACCCTCATAGGAATACAATTATTGGAGTCAATATTTCTATTCAAAAGTTTGAAACAAGAACTCTTCAATGTTATTTTCCCTAGAATTATGGACCACAACTGCAATTAATACAAAACGCTAGAAAGAAAAAGTCACAAACGAAAAGTAAACACAGCCCACCCTACCCAACCCCCGTTTCAAACTCTATAAATACAAAGCCGGAGTGAAGCCCGGTTTGCCAAATTGAATGCCTGAAAACCCCTTTTCAAGAAGCAGTATAAGCAAAACTTGTATTTTCAATGGCGGCTCATTATTCCCCACGTAAATCGAGCGGACCGGTTCTCCGATCACTCTCACCTTACGGAAGATTCGGCCACCAATACTCTTCACGCTCCTCTCACGCGCCGTCTTCTAACACTGCATCGTCCTTCGCTTCCACCACATCTTCCACCTTTACAGCCGCTCGCTCCTTCCAAAGGCCCACTTCTCCTACCCGCGTAAATCTCTATAACTACACAAACCGCTCCGTCCGTTTCACCTCCTCACCGAACCGGTCCATCTCAGTGTCGAGCCGGGAGAATCCCCGGGTTGCCACCGGTCAGAAGAGAACTTGTATGTGCTCCCCTACCAACCACCCTGGTTCGTTCCGTTGCAGCTTACATAAAGGATTCGCGAACCAAAGTTCACTTCATTCCCAAACGGCGTCGTCTCCAGTGCGATTGAACATGCGGCGTTCCGCCATGACGAACTCTCTGGTGAGGATAGGGACTGTGGAAGGAGACCTAGTGAAGAGAACTCTTGCAGCGTTGATCCGTCCCTCCTCCCATCAGCAGCGACGCCGCGCCGGATTTCAGCCACGCAAAAGCCGGCTTTCCGTCATGTCCAAGGCCGAAGGTCATTGAATGGTGGTTAATCATACGACGGCGCATACGGTGGCGATGACGTCACTTCCAGGAATCGAACGGAACGGGTTTTTTTTTGTATTCCGTAATCCGATAGGATCCGAAACATTGTCACTGAGTAATTAATTTCGTGTATAAATATAATTACCTGCCAATTAGTTTTCCAAAATCGGATTCTTAACTTCAACTTAATTATTGGATTACAATTCCAATTACGGACTGGACTTAATTTGGAAAATAATCAGAAATTTAAATTATCACAAATATTCATCTATCAAGGCTATTTTATACCCTCATTCATTGACATAATTTAATCAAATAATTTTTTTTCCGACCCTCTTTTTCTCTAACATTTCAGAATTTTTCTGTTGATCAAACCGATTCAATGATTTATTTTTATTTTTTTTAACATTGGTGCTTTCCAGTTGACTCCTACGTATTTGTGGTGTATTTAACTATTATTCTATTTTTATGACTTTTTTTTTTTTTTAATATTGTGCATTTTGTTATTACTTTTTTTTATAGTAAAATTTTTGTAAATTCAATTGAAATTTTGTTTTGATGTGACTGACCTTTTTTTTTTTTTTTGGCAGGTATTTTGATCTTTTGGACTGGAAGGCATAAAAATCGACACTGAATATAGTGGACAAAAACAAGATATATTATGAGTAATAGATTAGAAAAAATAAAGTTACTATTAAATAAATTAGGGTTTTAATAAAACAAGATTAATAATATATTAGGGTTTTAATAAAATAATTTTTTATTAATCTAGAATTTAGTAAATTTATAAGGACTAACTGAGAAATCTGAAAACAAAAATTAAATAAAAAATAGGGTTAAGGAATTTTCAATACCTCCAGTCTTCTTATATATGTTTGTTATGTCATAATTTGGTATTTTTATGGCAAAAAATACAACTTTTTTTCCATAACGAAATGATAATTAAAAGAATATTATGTGATTAATAATTGAGTTTTTATCATAAAAGCATCTAATGAAGTTTATTTATCAATATAATTTTTTGTTAAATAAAATAATAAAATTTATAAAATTAATATTTTTTAAAAAGTCTATTACTAATTGAATAACAATTGGAAAAGTAATTTAAGATTATGAGCGGCTTCCAGTACTAAAATATAAATATTTCAATTAATTCTAATTTAGACCAATAATATAACAAAACAAAACATTTAAATACTAATAGAAAATCCCTTCGAAATAAAATAATAGTGAATATTATACTTCAATTTTTTTGTCAAATAATCGACATGAGAAGTTATGTTCAGTTTAATAGTCAAGTCAATTTTTTCGTTACTCTGATTATTATATAAATGGAATAAAAATCACTTTAATGCTAACATGGAAGTTCAATGATTGTATTAATTAAAAAAATTCAACAATTAAATTTTTTCACAAAGTAAGTTCTACATGTCAAGAAAATTATATAATGGTATTTCTCCTACATAAAAACTGATGAAATACACAAAAAAAACAAAAACAAAAACAAAAACAAAAACTTTCTATTTATTGATAAATAGAGCAATTTTTATTCAAAAATTATAATATTTTGTGTAAAAAAATTGCCGCTAATCAACAATGAATATGTTTATTATTATTACAAAATAATAACAAATTAAATTTTATGATTTTTCCCACACTCTAATTATTTCTATATAGATAAAAATATTGAAACTTGGAAATTTGAGTAATTATTCTACTCACAAGTTTGAGGCACCATTGACTTTTTCTACTAAAAACTATGGATGAATGAAGTATATTCAACTTCATCAAGATAGTGAGTTTTTGGTAGATTAATGGGTATACGAACTGTGGCCCTTCATATAATGCATTAGCCATTTCAAACATCCCAGTGGCAGTGTGACATCAAACCACTTTAAATTATAAACAAAAAATGTGAAAATGAAAGGTAAGGTTACAAGGAAGATAAGAGTTGTGGACCCTTTTCCTACTTTAATAATTATCCTAGTATTTTTTTTAATTTTTTATTCTTAAAAGAAGACGTAATAGATCATTCTTATCTGTTAACACAATGACATGTCTTTTTCAGTGTGTGAGAAATTATTTTTATAATTAATGGGTTCGACCCTAGTATAATAAAATATTTGAAAACGAGACAAAATTTCAATGATACAGTCCTATTTATATATTGGTCGGACATAAAGCCCTTGTTTGAGTCACAATATTTTCATAAAAAATGTATTTTTGAAAAGTGTAATGATAGAAAATGTATGGTTTAAAACTAAAAAAAAAAGTTGTGAATTTGTGTAACATTATTTTATTGAAGAATGCAGAAGTGCACGCGCAATTCAGCTTTGGAAAAACTTCCAAAGGTCCAGAGAGAGACGAAGTTTATAGTCAATCTCTTTTGTCAAATCACTATTTAAGAATATATTTATTTTCAAATAATGTGAATCAATCAGGACCAAAACTTCGGACTACAAACCTATCAATTCACAACACCTTGGATGCCGAGTAGATCTGTCCACCCACATTTTTCTCTCTTACTCACACGACGTTAGGTATCGTAACTTGAATGACTTGGTATTCGAAGTGTATTGATTTGAATTGGTGATCCTACAAATTATGCACATGGAATTAATACACCGAACAAGTTGTTAATTTATATCAAAGGTGTAATATTGAACATTATTATAAACGGTGCGAGTACGATGTTGATTCAATGTATCGAATATGGGATTGATTATTTTTTTCTCTTTCAATGGCAGCTGGGCTACTTCCAAAGTAAGGAATTCATAATCTATTAATTTGCTCCTATGACCCAACCAATTAGCCAACAGCACGAAAACATGGGGCCACCAAGTAGCTAATTTGTACACTAAAATTGATGGCAACTCAGCTCATCATCAAGTTGGTAGGCCAGCTTTATTTATTTATTTATTTGAAATAACTATTCTGAATGGCATACTTTAATAATGATAAAATATAATTTACCTCTTTTAAAGACTAGAAGTACAATGAACAGTATATAATTATTGCCCCCAGGGCACATCTCCAAGTGATAAAAGAGAAGGGTGGAGAAATCCAATTTTATTTGAGGTTGCTGCATCAAGGATTCGAATCCTGAAATATGGATTTAGTTCTTGAATAAGTGCAAATGTACAAGCAGCTTTCCACCCTGTACCCTTGGAGGCATAACCTGCAATTTACCTCCCTAACGATGCTCCAGGATAGGAACGATGGGGAACCTTTAAGGTTGGGGTTCAACTCAATAGTATATAATTACATTTTATGCGTCATAGTCATAATTTTTGTCGCTATGCAGTGTCTTTTTCATTCATACTCACTTTCATATGCTCATCTTATCACAAACTTGTTAGGCCAACGCTTTGTTCAACCATATTGACCAACTTGATAAATTGAATCAAATATCTTGAACTACGTGATGGGTCGAAACATATCTATTTTATCTTGATGTTAATATATTTCAAAAAAAATAAAATTAAAATTAATGATTATTTTTCATGTTTGAAGTGAAAGGTTATTATAATATAGTTTTCCTACGTACAAATCTAAGCATTTGAGGATCTCTTAACATAAAAAATTATACGATTTTTTTAAGAAGTTCTGCTGAATTTTAATTTTTTTAGATTAGATTCTAAAGCATTTTCCAAAGTTCTAGGATCCTGCAATCTTTTTTAACTAAATTTTTATATTATATTCTCATAAATTTATTAAAAGACCCCATCATTGATTTATCAATTCAAAATTAAATATAATCATATTAATCTTATGTTATACAAATGACAGAAATGTTTTACACACTTATTTAGACTCTTAGGGTGTGTTTGATTAGAAAATTTTTCATGAAAAATGATATTTTTTTCACTCAAATTTCAACTTTTGGAAATGTTTGATTGCCATTTTTTCCATAAAAAAGTATTTTTCAACCTTTAAAAATATGCTTAGTTATCCTTTTTTGAAGAAAACATTTTCTTTGGGGAGGTAAGTTTTTTATTTTCCTCAAAAAAAAAAAAAAATATTTCCTATGAAATATTTTCAATGTCAATTAAACACACACTTAAGCCCCATGTTTGGCTCCCATTAAATTAAAATTCATTTTCATCTCTCCTCTTATCAACTACATATTCTCCAATAAAATAATATTGTACATAAATCTAAAAAAAAATCTTTTTAACCACACATTATTCAAAAAATTACTATTCTTTTCATTATAATTTGAAAAAAATGGAGCCCGAATAAGGGCTAAATCTACTTAATATTTGATTATTTGAGCGAATTTCTACTCGCTTTATATTGTATTTGACTTTTTATATGTTGTATCCCTAATTTGAATGTGTACAAAGCAAAAGAAAGTGATTTTAAAAGATGAAGTTAGATCGATGTCAGACAGTATTGGGACTCAATTGGATAGAATTGGAATCGAACTAAAAGATTTTATGAATTTTGGTTACCAAATGATTGAAATCAGAAGTTGGGGACTAATTTGGATATGGTGAAAAGATGGAGAACCAAAATTGAAGAGATCCAAAGTTGGAGAACCAAATTGGATGATTTAGAAGCTTAAGGACTGAAATGAATAAAGTCAAAAGTTGAAGGCTAAACTGGACAAAACATGTGGGGTTAAAAGTTGCAAACATGGAAGAAGTGAACCCTGCGACCTTGAACGTTTCGAGGTCGCCGCTGGGGAGGGGAAGGACGGAAGTTCCTATTGGTTATTACGGACAGAAGCTATCTAGGTAATAAAAAAAAATCACGTGCATTACTACGTCGTGTAGATCAAAATAAAATAAAAATAAATAAATAAACCACATACATTACTACATAGTGTAGATCCAAATAAAATAGGCATGTAATGATCATGTGGGGAGAAACCAAAGGGAAGACCCAATATTCTTCACCAAGTTTGTTGTCTAGATTTATTTTTAGGATGATTAATTTTGCTGAGCTCCACAGAAGGTTGCAAACATTCTCCATGGCCCTATTCAGTTATGTAGAAGTTAATGGACTACTGTCGAAAGAAGATTTAACAGGAAAAAGCCACAAGTACCAAAACAAAAAAAAAAAAATGATGATAGAATTCATACCAACGGTTATATGCTGGTGCATGATCGATCTTTCTTTTTCTCTCCTTCCATCTTCCAATGATTCAAAGCCATATGTTGTCTATCAAAATTTTATGTACTTATAACACGATTGGATTTAAATACATTTCTTTAAATTCTTCTCTTTCATTACATTATTCATAACATTTTCAATTGGAAGGATTGGACAAGGCGTTAGTCAAAAAAGAAGCTAAGATATTGCTTATTATACTTTCCTCTCTTATACTGCCTACCAAACATGCACTTTAATGTGCTATCCATTCTTTCTAGCCTAGATATTATTACTTGTACACTAATAAATTTGTTCATATGCACAAAGTTTGTGGCAATCCCTCTCTGATAATGTGGTCGACATGGTATTTTACATGTTCGATGCAAAACAACATGAAAGTTTGAGCTCGGTTGAGCTCCTTAGAGTTATGAAAAAGACGAGAAATAGTCATTTCACAGCCAAGGGATTCTAGTTTTGCAGAGTTGATATCATGTTGGATGGACTGTACAAATACTGTTCTTCAAAGAAGTTTTTCTGATTATTAGCCAATATGATAGGTTCAATTAGTTTGGAAACTGAATGAAATTGTAAAGAAAGAAATGTAAGCCTTTCAAATTTGTGAAGATTAGAAATTGGATCAGGAATTTGACAAGCCATGATGAAGGATTGATGTATTTGACAGATATTTTTGATTGTCCAATGTCATCAATAAATGTTGACATACAGAATATTCTCATCTTTATCTTCTACATGGTTTGCCTTTTATTAGAAACTTTTCCTTACAGGGCTGCATTGCATAAAGTACCGTCATAGGTTTACATGTGAAAAAAATGTTTTTTCGTTCTATCCTAAATAGATGAGTAAATAGTAAGTATAAGCTGAGATTAAAATGATCCATAGTCACACACCCAAAAAGGAACCACAATAGGTAATGAATTGGAAGATCGAAAGGTTGGAAGAATAAAGGATTTTTGGGTTTGACACGTGGAATTGGCTAAGCATTTTATTCAGACAAATATAGAACCAGAGTGGATGGGTTTGTGTAACAATAGTGCAAAAGCAGTGCTAGAGATTTGAGTACATAACCACTGAACAAACCAATTCTCGTATGATTTCTCTCAGGTGCCAACTCTTTTTTTTCATAATAATATTAAGGGATTTTATCTTTTCCAGAAATCACTCCAACCTTGATTTTATCTTTTGCAGAAATCACTCCAGTAGATTCTTGATTTATTGTGATACCCCCCCTGCAAGCCTAGCATTTGTGAATCCCGAATGTGGAGCTTGGAACGGAGAAATATGAATGTAGAACGACCAAGGCTTTTAGTAAACACACCAGCAAGCTGAAGATTTGTAGGAACATATTTGATCTAAAGTTCTCCAGAAGCCACTAATTCTCGCACAAAATGGTAATCAAGCTCTATATACTTCGAGCGTTTGTGAGAAATTGGATTTGCAGCAAGAACGATGGAGCTTTGATTGTCACAAAGTAAAACTGGAGAAGAAGAAGATTTCACCTTAAGATCACGAAGAAGGTGACCAAGCCACTTGACCTTAACAACAGCATTAGCTAGTGCCCGATATTTTGATTCACAACTTGAACGAGATACGATCGGTTGTTTCTTAGGACTCCAGGAGACAAGGTTATCACCAAGATAGATAGCATAGCCAGAGACAGATCAACGTGTATCAGGGCAGCCGACACAGTCAAAATTCGAGTACACAAGGATGTTACTGGAAGGGGACGGAGTGAAAGAGAGACCATATCGCAAAGTTCCCTTTATGTAGCGTAGGATCCGTTTAACAGCTCGAAAGTAACAAAGTAAAGGCTTGTGCATATATTGACTCACAACAGAAACAACATGAGCGATATCCGATCGAGTGATAGTGAGGTATTGAAGAGCACCAACAAGAGATCTGTAGAGCAATGGATCATCAAAATCAGGACCAACAGTGGAAAGATGATGACCAACGACCATGGGTGTGCTTATAGGCTTGCTGTCAACAAGTTTGGCACGCTGCAAGATTTCATGTGCATACTTGGCTTGACAGAGAAAAAGGCCAGAGGCAGTCCGATGCGCCTCAAGACCCAAAAAATAGCTTAAGGAGCCCATATCCTTGGTTGAAAATTCCTTAGTTAATCTCCCAATAAAGGCATCAAGAAGAGCGGAATTGTTGCTGGTTACTAATATATCATCTACATATAATAATAGATAAATTAAGTTAGCACCTTTGGAAAGGACAAATAGAGATGAGACAGCTTGACTGCAAGAAAACCTAATAGTGAGAAGAAAGGTGCTAAAATGATTAAACCAGGCCCGTGGAGCTTGTTTGAGCCCATATAAAGCTTTGCAAAGCCGATAAAAATGAGAAGGATATCTAGAGTCAACATAACCTGGAAGTTGTTCCAAATAGACTTCGTCTTGAAGAATATCATTTAAAAAGGCAATTTTCACGTCAAGTTGATAAAGTGGCCAGTGATTGGAAACTTCCAAAGAAAGAACAACTATAACAATAGAGGATTTGACAACTGGGCTGAATGTGTCACTGAAATCGAGTCCAGAGTGTATCCTTTAGCAACAAGACGGGCCTTGAGACGATCAATAGAACCATTAGAAAGATACTTGATGCGAAAGACCCACTTGGATCCCACAATATTTTTATTTGGCGGTGTAGGCCTAAATCCCAAGTATGATAGTGACTCGGGGCCTGAAGCTCCTCATCCATGGCAGCAATCCATTCAGGGTGCTTAGCGCTGGGATTTGAACCCTTTGGGCTCATGTACAGTGAGTAAGGATTGAGTAAGACTAGAATTGGGAACATGGAAAGTATGTGGAGCCCGAGTGTTAGGATTAAAAATTCCAGATTTGGCACGTGTTTGCATCGGATGAGATCCAAGAAGATTGGTTCTGGATGGGGCTAGAGAGAGATTCGGAGTGAATCTTTCAGTTGCGATGGGAGAGCTTGGTCCATCATCAATGGGTACTTGCAAAACGGAAGGGGCCACAGAATAGAACTACAAGATGCGTTAGTTAAATAAGGGCCACATGGAACCTATAGAGGACCGGACTGAGAAGGGAAAGAGGCCCCTGGTGCTTCTGTGTTTCGGGTTGAGGTTGCAAGGGGTTCTAAAAATGTAGAAATTGAGGCAGTGGATAAAGGCTCAGTACAAGCATTATTTTTGTAAGGGTACGCAAGTTCATTGATGAGATCCAAGAAGATTGGTTCTGGATGGGGCTAGAGAGAGATTCGGAGTGAATCTTTCAGTTGCGATGGGAGAGCTTGGTCCATCATCAATGGGTACCTGCAAAACGGAAGGGGCCACAGAACTACAAGATGTGTCAATTAAACAAGGGCCACATGGAACCTGTAGAGGACCAGACTGAGAAGGTAAAGAGGCCCCTGGTGCTTCTATGTTTCGGGTTGAGGTTGCAAGGGGTTCTAAAAATGTAGAAATTGAGGCAGTGGATAAAGGCTCAGTACAAGCATTATTTTTGTAAGGGTACGCAAGTTCATTGAAGATAGCATGCCTAGAAATAAACACTTGATTAGTGAGACGATCAAGGCACCGAAGACCATGATGAGACATACTATAACCAAGAAACACACATGGACGGCTACGGGGGGCTAATTTGTGTGGTGCATAATCATGTAAGTAAGGGACAACAAGGCAGCCAAAAGGATGAAAAATTAAGTAGAGAGGAGCCTTACCGAATAAAACCTCAAAAGGAGATCGACCACTAAGAAGAGGTGTTGGCAAGCAATTAATGGTAAAAGTGCCACCTACTTTCGGCACAACCAACGACAGCAATTCGCTCCACACGTCCTGTAATTTTACTCGCTTATCGTTTATTTCTATTGGACAGAAATGCTTTGATACCATAAAAAGGATATGTAAGCCACCTTAATTCTTTGGTGGTAGAAGTGTGTGTATATATAATATGTTCTGTACATAATTACAGCAGAAATTAATTTATAAAATGAATACAAATTAGCTCAAATCATGACATCTGTACGCTGTAATCAAGGGATTTTATCTTTTGCAGAAATCACTCCAGCCTTGATTTTATCTTTTACAGAAATCACTCCAGCAGATTCTTGATTTGCTGTGATAATTAAAAGGTCCACAACCATTGATGGTCAGAAAGTTAAGAGTGACAAATATTATATATGTTCAACGTAAGGCGCTTCCTTGTATCTTACAAGCAACAGAAAGGGCAGATCGAGAAAAGGAGATAAGAATACTAGCGTCCCTAAACGATTTCAAGGTCGTCTAGGGATAGAGTTCTTGGAACCAACCAACGCTGCTGCCATGCTAGCTGTATGCTCTTCCTTTACGCAAACAAAGGTGCGCGAAAGGAAGAAACTAAAGTAAGAACAGACCGATCAACCAATCAAATCAATGAAAAAAATGCAATTCAACGAGACTAAAAGCACCAAGTCGAAAAGAAAGGAGCAAGTGTGGCCTTCAAGCTTGTCTCCCCGTTGCCTTAAGCCAGGAAACCTGAAGTGCGGCATCTTGCTTGCTAAGGTACGAACTAGTGTTGGGATCTGCGCCTCCTTTATACAGTTGAAATAGGAATTATAGTAGTAGCTCTTTTAGCCCTTTATTCCCATGGCTGAGCATGCCATATATATGTCAAGGTCTTCGGGTATATGAAAAATGTGGACAATATATCCAACCAGCTGACCAACCCCCCACCCAGATATTGGTAAGACTAAGATAATGTTTGGAAAGAGCTAAAACTGGAGCTTATATACTTAAAAGACTTTGTATTCAGATTATTCTTGTAGCTTCCCTAACTACTACACTGTGTGACTTTCCATACACAAATTAAGTCCTTCAGTAGAAGTCCTTGTAGAAGGTATAGCTTATTCAAGGGAAGAATCAACCAACAAAATTAGTTTTCCATCTGCTAAAATGTGGTTGGGTCTATGAAGCACCTGAGTTTGATTCAAAATTTGAATATTGCTACGCATGATAGCATATATAGCAGTACACTTATAGAAAAAAAAATTCATTTGGGACTTAATGATTCGCCATTAAAAAAACCAGAGATAATGAATTTAGAATGCATTTTGTGCACTAGAAAATAACATAACATATTAACAGTTGCTATTAATGTTTGAGCTTAGTACAGTGAAGCATATCATGGTTATATCAACAATGGGGTATGCCAATTGCTAAATATCCTTGCGTGTCATTCAAGTAGATGTTCAAATACCTTCTTTTAAATTCTCACCCACAGTATATTTCTAAAGCTCCACTTCACTAATAATTTTTCACCTACTTCCGATCACAGTACTATTAAGGTGTATTTGACTCTGAATTTCTCTCGTCTATCATGCACCTTACAATTATGGATCCTAGTAAGACATGACAACACCATCAAAAGTGCAGTTTCTACCAAAGATATATTACAATTGCATTTCAAGCATTAATTGTAGTAAAGGATGAGACATATGATCATAAGTTAAAACACGGCATTGGAGAAGCCAAAGTATAAATGCAATTATAATAGATAAACCAAAAAAAGTGCTATGTAGAGAGAAAAGATGGTGGGAGCTAAAAAGTTTACATTTGATAACAATGGTCATACCGTTTGACTCAATCGACTCAAGTGTAAAGCAAGGGCATCCCATGTCCTATTCCCATACTTATCATCCTCTCCATCAAACTCGGGGAGCTCTATATTACTCCAAAGCTCCACATTTTCCTCTAGTAGCACTTCACTGAACTTGATAAGAACAAACTCGGGGAGCTCTATATTACTCCAAAGCTCCACATTATCATCTAGTAGCACTTCACTGAACTTGATAAGAAAATTATGAAGCAAACAAGTAAAAATAACAAATGGAAAAGCCTCAATACATTGTTCTTTCCATTTCTTGCCCACAACTTTCCACCTTTCCTTCACCTTCACAAATGCCGTTGCAACCAACTCCATACCTCTAGTATACACCTTGTTAAATGGCAATTCAACTGAACTCAACTCCCCATTCTTCTCATTGAAGGGCGTCAAAAGCGAAGGTGAAATGAGGTAATACAGTTGCCCAAAATATATCGTGGACTTGAATTGCCATTGTTTAGCTCGAATGGCGGTTCGTTAACTGCTCCTTTGAATCCTCAATCCCAGAAAAGAGTTTTGATTTTTTCAATAAATCTTTCGGTCTCTCACCACCAGGCCAACCAATTGACACATCCAAGAACCTCCCTTCAGAGTCGACTAAACCCTAAACTAACAATGACCTACTTTCATCCATGGAATATCCATCCAATTCGAATTTCTCAATTCCCAAAACTCCTCAACAATTAGGCAAGGAAATCCACCCGAACCTGACTATAATCCAATTGATATCAAAATTAAACTAAAACAAATGGCCAAGATTATCCACAATGGCCTTACAAACAACATAAAAATCCCTGCAGGTGATAGAGGAATCAATGGTGAAGTGGCGGGAGATTGTAGAGCAAGGGAAAACGTGGGCTTATAAGTGCAATTTGTGCACTTATTTAAGCTACATTATTAAATCTTTAATCGTCAAATTATTATTTTATATTTAACTTAGGTTAATTTTCTTTTTGTTTCTAGTGTTGGACTTGTTTGAAGCAAGTGGAAAGGAGGAAGGATAAAATCAAGTAAAATTTATAATTTGGGATTAAATTCCACAACTTTGAATTTGAGGAGGACATTGGTTGCACATGTATGAAAAAGGACTAAAGTGCACTATTTTAAAAGAAAGAAGGGCTGGAAGAAAATCATACATTAAATGGGCCTTTCTTTTGGATTTTTATGTGGAATCAAAGTCATTAACCTGGGAGTCTATAGTTCTAATTGAAGAATAAAAAAGACGGCTATTGGTGCAATATTAAAAGAGGAACTATCGGCTGGTGTTATATATTATGGTCCCGTTTGTTTCCTATTATTTGCTCATTGAAATAAAAAATATGACCGTTATTCATCACATCAAGTCATCATATTTGACTTTCTATCTCTTATGTAGTGTTCACAATGGCTATATTTTTCATTCTCAAACGGGGCCATATATACATACATAGATGACAATTAGAGGAAAGAGAGAAGACGGAAAAAAAAACATAGAAATTGGCTGTGGGAGTAAAAAAAGGCAGCAGCTTGAGGGAATTTGTTGGGGAATTAAATTGGTCTGATTTTGAGAGATTTATATACATACAAACAAAGGTGGCTATTGTTGGGGAAAAAAGAGGTGGCAGATTGTGAAATATATGCAAGCAGAAGGCGGCACACGCTATTGGAAAATTATCACGTTCCGTCGATTCACGATGACATCCCTCCACTTTTACTTGTTTAATTCCAACATTATGTTAGACTAATTCCTCTCATGTATCGAATGAAGATGAAACCTTTTATGATTTATTTTTAATTCGAGACACAAGGCTTAGTTAAATCTTGCAATTCTTGATTAATCTTGCATGTTAAATTTTATTATTTGATCACCAATTAAATATATGGTTACTTGTTGTAGTGTTGGGAAACTCACAATAGGTTTAAAACATTGCTTGATTAATATGCGTGCAATAAAATTTATGAATAAGATTTATCACCTGTGCAATTTTCGAGATAATTGTGAAAGTGAATACGTTATATTCATTTGAATTCGGACTAGAAATAGATTCAGGTCGTGATTATGATAGATTTAATTTGTCTTGGAAAAGAAAATTAATTACAATAGAATTATAATGCATGATCGAAACTAGCTACGCAGTCAAGAATTGGAATAGATAATAATACGCATTTTACAAATTTTTGTAGATTAAATTAGATTGATTAAAAATCACAAATCAATTTTGTTTGTTTACTTTAAATCTAATTAAATACAAGTACATTCAATTAAATTTTATTTCTTGTGGGAAGACTCTTTACTCATCATTTTTATTACTTGTCAACGATCGCGTATGCTTGCGGGTTTTGGACGAATAAGTTTTTAGCGCTGTTGTTGGAGAATAAATTATTTAATTTGAGTTTATTAGTTATTTTTAGATTTGAGGTTTTTTTCTTTACTTTATTTGTTTTAGGCTATTCATTGAACGATTTAATTCTCTCGTTTTTACTCTTTTTAGGAGATCACAGTATATGCTAAACTCTGGCGAGATCGAGCTTCTTCTGATAGATCCTGAAATCAAAAGAACTTTTAGACAGAGAAGAAGGAAGCAAAGGCAAGTGAGAGAAATGGTAGAAATCAACATCAGAATCAGGTTCAGAACCCCTTGCACTACCTCAGCCAAATCAATCAAGGGAAATAGCAAATCATGGAGAAACTTTAGTGAGAGATTATGTAAATCTAGTGCCAGCACCAATTTAACCTCTGATCATCTATCCGCCCTTTGGACAAGCTAACTTCCACATTCGACCAAATGTCATAAACCTATTTCAAAATCATCAAGACATCAGGTTCAACAGGAAAGCTGCTAGAAATCCACATGAACACATTCAAGTTTTTACCACGCTGTGTGACGTAATTAGCCACGAGGGGATGTCACGGGATGCATTTTGAATGTGTCTACTTCCTCACACTTTGAAAGAGGGTGCGAAGATATAGATGATGTCACAACCTCATGGGAGCATTGTATTGTGGAATGACATGAATAAAAAATTTACCATAAAGTTTTTTCCGCCAACTCGAGTTCATCAAATCCGGAATGAAATCCACACATTTAAGCAGAAAGACCTCAAGAGCTATCCAAAGGCATGAGAAAGGTACAAGAACTTATTCAGGAAGTGCCACAATCTTGACATTCCTAAACAAGTGTAAGTATACATCTTTACTCTGGAATACGCCAAGAATTCAAAAATATGATAGATGCTTCAATGAAAGGATCGATAATGGCTATAAACTTGGACGATGCTTATGAGTTGTATAAGAGGATAGCAAAAAATCAATCAATGTGGCCGAGCGATCGGGAAGTCCAAAGGAAAACAGCTGGTATATATAATGTGGATGCAGTGATAACGTTGACAGCACAGATGGAGGCAATAACTAGAAAGCTTGACACTTCGACCCATTCTATGAATATTGTACAAACTTCAGCTCTGAATTGCACGAATTGTGGGGCAGATCACGTCACTGCAAGCTATCCTTTGGTTCTACTTATATAGGTCAGCCAGCAGAGGTCAGTTATGCGCAGAACTATCAAAGGCATGGACTTTACCCACACAACTACCATTAGAGTTTGAACAAGCTTCTTGAAAAACTACACGTGGGTTGATAATTCGGATCAAGTAAATTAGATGAGGGGCGATCCACCAGCGATTCAGCAACAAGAAGAAAAAAGGCAATCATTGGAGGATCTACTTGTCAACTACGTCACAAGACTGAGACGGTGATACAGAATCATCAATCATGTATACATAACTTAGAGAAACATGGGACAGGTAGCAGATGCATTAGCCAACAGACCACATGGTACCTTTTCGAGTGACACGGAGAACAACCCACGGGAGCATGTATTAGCAGTGGAGGTGGTGAATTATGCAACTATTGAGCTCCAATCACTCAATCCCACCACCCTGTTACAGCTTATGTTCCGCCTATTCCATTTTCTCGAAGGTTTCGAAGAAAGCCTAAAGAAGAAGAGGTTCAAGCCATTACAACTAGAAGTGGGGTTCAGCTACCAGAAATCATTGCAAAGATGAAGGAGATAGAGAGCACTCAAACTCCCACTAAGGGCAAGGAACCAGTGGAACAGTCTGAAGAAGCAACAGAAAAGGATCAAAAGGAAGGAAGTTTCAGATAGTCCACATCTTAAGACAAATATTCTTAGCACTACACTAACACCTCCGGTCCCTTTTCATCAAAGCTTGCAGAAAGTCAAGTTAGAGAAACAAGTTATGAAATTTCTGGACTCCTCAAAAAGCTGCATGTCAACATCCCATTTATTGCGATCATGTTCGTAGTTATGTACACAACATCGTTACTTGGTGAACTTTAATGCACTTAACCTTGCATTGTAGGTAGAGGCTGAGCTAGGGGATTAAAAAAAAATAAAAAAAAATAATATGTTGCGCTAATACATTTTATCCCCTTGCTCACAAAATTTATGTTGTGGCGAGCCTAAAGCCCCCTTCCTCCGTACTTGATTGTAGGTGACCATGATGAGCAAAGAGCTTGTTCGAAGTTTTGCTAGTTATGTGCGCCTTTAACCAATTTTGAGCTTCAACATAAATATGTGACAACATGCCATGGTCACTTTTTGTGGGTTCAATCTTTGATATGATATGTGACGAGAATTGTATATATATCATGTGGTAGTCATTTTATTTGTATGCTTTATGAAATAATGTGTACATTTGAAAAATAAATGTAATTGAAGCCTTTATATACTTGTATGAAAATAAATAGTGCGGTCAGATACAACGGATTGAGCTGAGTTTATTGTACATGCCAACTTGAGCGAGTCAAATAATGTAAGCACGAATGGATCAAGTTAACTTAGTATGTGCCAAAAAGATTCTGTATTATGATATTATCAGCTTCATCAGCTTAGCTCGATTAACTTGACTGTTGATTCAGCAAATTATACCTTAAAATGTCAACCAACTTTATTAAGCAGAGAGGCTTTTGATATTCTCAGTCAAGAATTGGGCCTCAATCATTAGACTATAGGCATTTTTCTCATATATTTTCTTCGTGGTCATGATTTGATATTTTGGTATGCTAAAAGTAGAAGAACCACACCAATTTATCCTGAATTTGATAGTTAAATTCTATTCCAGCAAAAATTATGTAGGAAAGATCTCATTAAAAGATAACTCAACGAATGGTAAAAAAACTCAAGACCTCTCATTCTTATTACATTTTCAACAAGAAAAACGAAAAATCTAATCCAAGTTCATATTCAAACCATGTCATTCGTTACCCTTTAATATTTTCGGAATCGTTGGATTGATTTAAATTAAAAGTCACGATTATTTGTCAATAAGTATGTCAAATTTATGAGTAGAGAAATGGTCCTGAATATGTTCAATAAAATATTATGTAGTTTGTTTTTGAGTTGTAAAATATTATTTTGCGTTTCGAGTTAAATATTAAGTACCTCAACTTAATAATAGGTTTAAGGCTTGTTTGATAAGATTTTTAAAAAGTCAAAAATTATTTTAAAGTTAAAAATATTATAAAAGAGGGAACAAAAGAGAGAATATAAGCGAAAGTCAAGTGTATCTTTATTGAGAATCCGGACCCATATTTATAGGTTCAAAAATAATAGTCACAATTGGAATGCAACAGATCTTTTAGACAAGATAACACTTATCTATATATCCTGATAACACTAAAGTCCCGTTTGGCTTCCATTAAATTTCATTTTATTTTTCTCTCTCCTATTTACAATCACACAACTTTCAGTAAAATAATATTACACATAAATCGAAAATTTTTCCTTCTTTTTCAACCACTTATTTTTCAAAAAAAATATTATTTCACCTATTTTCATTTCAAAAAATAGGGGCCAAATGAGGGGTAAATAATCATTGATAATTATTTATTCTTTTACAACAAAAAGAGTTATTTTAAAAGTTTGAATAATTTTTTAAAATTGTTTAATCCGATAGAGAGTAAAAAAGGAGGGGAAAAAAACTTTTTATTTGTACCCACACAAATCTATCAAATATAAAACTTCCAATTATCAATATGAATTATTTTAGTTGTACAATCTGACTTGATAACATAATCACGGGAAGGGGGATTTACAATTTTTTTATTCAGCATGGCTCCGGCTTCGCGTGGTTAATTATCAATGGGGATTGTTGTACATGTAACATAATTTTACCATATATCTTAGTCCCCAAGAAACATATAGACTGAAAGTATGAAAAACTCCAAGTTTCTTCCTATAATAATCAATTAACCGACGACTCACACAGAGACCTTCAATGGGTATGGGAAAATTGAGGATAGTTGGGGCATGGAGTGGAGTACTGGAAGTAGAACTTGATGAATGGACAGTGGCCACTTTGAGAGAAGAAGTCGTGAAGAAATCAGGCTTAGTTGGGCCACAGTGCATAAACCTGATATCTGCAGGCAGAGTTTTGAGAGATGGTTATGGTACTGAGAAATTGAGTCAATTGGGTGTAAAAAATAATGCCAAGATTTTGGCTTCAAAGGTTTCGACTGATCAAGAAAGGAAGTCTCTTAAGGAGGAGTTTTTGGCTGAGGAGGAGCGTTCGAAGAGACTCTCCCGGCTCAAGGTCGTTCCTCTTTTTATTCTTAATCTTTTTAACCCCATATGATGAATCGATTTATATATATGTTATCTGATTATGGGTTTTCGTTTTAGTTTTGTGGAAGTTGAATGTGATTAAAATTTTGGGTCTTAGGTGGATTGTTTGTTTAATTACGTGATCAAATTAAATTATGATTTATACATCGTCAAGCTCATAATTATTTTTCTTCTAAGAGTAGAATTTGAAGGGAGTTATCGGTTCTCGGTAAATTGGATG
>NW_019241590.1:82521-86473 GCF_002742605.1 Olea europaea var. sylvestris | reverse complement strand
GTTGACTTTTTATACAATTTTTTTCTAGTTCCCCTGAACTCGGATCTATTGTCTGAAATATGCTGATAGTTATTTTTTTTCCCACTTGAAATTTGAAGGTTTGAGAAAGAACTTGCTGTTGAAGCCCTTCGAAGAAATGAAAATGATACTCAGAAGGCTTTGGATGACTTAACGAACCATGAAACAAATTCGGTGATGCAGGTAAATGTGCATGAATACCTTTGTTTATTGGATTTATTTGTAAAATTCAATCATTCTTATGTTCATTTTGCAGATTGATGTTGAATCAAGGAAAAAGAAAAGGTTGCTTCGAGCAATACCCGCAGCGAATGAAGAACTTGTATCCATGGGTTTCCCTCGAGCAATAGGTACGTAATAAGCGACTGGTGCTGCTGCTTTCACACACTTGTCAATTCCCTTCACTAACTGATAAGTTTATTCCAAATTTCCCAAATTTTTTCTTAGAATTACAAGCTTACCGAAATTTTTGATAGTCTATGTTGGTTCGAGCATTAAATGTGTGAAAGTACACTTCTCTGCACCAGGCCTCTGACTTGAACAAATAGAACTAGATTGATATAGTTTTCAAGTAGAACACACAGAATGACATTTACTCCTTGAGTTGAGATGAAACTTTATGTCCATTATGTTTCATGTCTAAGTCGGGTTTTTTATCATTTCATTTCTGTATCGTTTGTCTTTTGTTACCTTGAAATAGAAAATATGTAACTTGAGAGCCACGTGCTATATTGGATTTGTTCTTGAACACAGTTAAAATCATGGAAAAAGTTGTAGCTTTGACAAGTTGTTCGAAAGTATTAGGTACACCATTAAAGATATTCTTCTAGGTCTTCAATTTTTGTTTTGTTTCTTGGTCTTGTAGTGGATGCAGCTCTTCGCAGGTTTGGTACCCAAGAACAAGCACTAAATCATTTACTTGGACAACCCAATGCAAATGCAGTAGTAGTTGGTGCAAATCCTTCAATTCAATCGCTAAACATCCCTGGTTTAGATGCTGGACAAGGCTTAGAAACGAGTATGGAAGAAGACGGTGAAGGTCCATCAAGTAGGGAGGAAGTCGAGGATTGAGATGCAGAAATGGAGGATGAACTGACAGGGGAGTTGCTGAAAGGAGATGCGTATTCAGATTATGACATTGATATTACACTGGAAGGCGAAGCTATAAATGAGTATTTGGCTTAACTTGCTGGATGAGAATTTTGATGACGCCTTAGATTCATATTTATTGACTTGTATTGAACTTCTCCTTTGGATTTACAACTATCGTCTTCTTGGTTTAGTGGTTGGCAAAAGTTAGAAGACATTTGACCCAATGAAATTCTCTGAGGGGTATATTTATACATCAGTAGCACATGTTATAACTTGTTCTTGATCTCTCTGCTTTCAAGATTGTCGACACCAGCAAAATGTATACTTGTTCCATTCGATTTTTCTTGCACAACTTTCTTGAGCAAATGAAACACCGGCATGAACCCCAGAGAAAAAGTAAGAAACGCATATACAAGAGAATTATATCAAAAAGTTGTATGTGGTAATTTATTCTTCAGAATTAAAAAAAGAAATATAGTTCGAATACAATTGTCTTCTCGAATTTTAACTCTAAAATTTCCAAGCTATAAGCAAACGTTTGGTAATGGTGTTTGGTAGTAGGGCTGAGCTCGAGGTGTAAAAGAGAGTTGGGCTCGTCTGCCACGAGATTGGCCAGGCATGCCCACCTTGGCTTGCAAAGCTGGTCAACGAGCTGTAATGGCTGAAAATAGAGGTCCAACCTTCTAAAGATTCATATCGTCAAGTGTTCAAGTGTACAATTGAGCCCATTGGCAGAAATTAAACATTAGTAGGTTACTCTAATATTGGCTGTCTACATCCAATGCTAAAAAGTGTGGTAACTGTGATTTCAAATAAATACATTTTCTGGCCATCTGTAGGATTGGCATAGTTCCCCAAAAGATGTCTCACATTTTATGTAGCACGTTGCTCCGAATGCAGAAGAGGTTGATACTCAGCATCAACAGTGTGCATTTCTATGTTTCCATCTTGAGAACCTTCTTCCTTGATCTCTGGTTCCTTCTCATCTTTTGGGAGAGCATTACAGTGAATTGTGTGCGACATTGGCCTTTCTTCATGGAATAATCAGCATAAGGATACGACAACTTCAAATGTGGTTATAACTTATCAAAGCATCATATACATGTAAGAAGGGGGGAGAGAAACTTACGGGTGCTTGCAAAGCGTTGGGCATTGGAATGTAAGTGCATACTTGCATGTTGATAACTCAGTGAAAGAACTTATCATAGCTCTGGGCTCTGAGCAAACAAATCTCACCTGAAAAATTAAAATTGAGAAGATAGAATCATTACAATTATTAAGGTAGAGAAGACGTATATAAAGTGGAACTTCATACAGATAACTCGGTGAAAGAACTTCATACCTCTGTTTCCCGAGGTTGATTTGTTAAATCACAGAGAGTTCCATTTGTAAACAGATGAGAATAATACCTGAATGTCAAGATAATAAAATGTAACTTTCATATCTATCCAACAGTTCTTCTCTATCAGTTTGTAAAGCACTAGTTCTTTTCAATGCTATCTGTTTAACCTGTACAGCTGAAATTCATACCTTTGAGAGGCATCTTTTGAACGAGGATCTTTCAGCGCTGATATGTCGGAAAGATTCTGATTGCTAGTTTCTGTAGCTTTAGCGTCATACATGCCCAAGATAAATTCTTGAGCCAACTGCCAGATATTAGAGTTCCCGCATCATTTACACCAGTATTAAAGTATTACCAGTAAGGAAGAAATACATGATCTTAGATCTCTGGACTAATATCAATTTCTGAGTAATTTCTTGATGTAATACATCAAATAAGTAGAATAAATTGCCCACTGTGCATCTGATCACAAGATTTTATAGAAGTTATTCCTGGATCACAGTTAATCAGTACTGTGATAACATTTTTCCGAATTTCTATATTGACAACATACCGCAGCAGGCATAGTATTCAGAAAAACTTGAGCAGCAATGATAAATCCAATATCTAAAGCATGTCCCGTAAAGCAATCTATACTCTTGTAAGTTTAGGAAAGCTACCTTATCATCCTCAAAATGAAGTTGCCGCACCTTATTCTAATAACAAAATTCATATGACCACCATCTTTCTTGCTGCATTACATTTCTTGGCTAGGTAAGCATATATACGTGCAACATCATAAAAGAGCCAAGATAAAGTTAAAAATAAAGAGTAACCAAATTTCACAAGGATATCAACAAGACAGCTTATATATCAGTAGTTCCCAAGGAAATAAGGAAATTTCTAATCATACTAAAGGATATAAGGCGGTCTGGTTTGCTTCAATGTTTTCCCTGTTTCTTTATTTTGATGGTTGAGAATCATTACCCTTATAAAGCAGCGACCTTTAAGAACTTCAAGCAGCTCATCTGGAGTCTTCAATTTGAAATGTTCCTCAGATTCCACAATCATACTGCTAATATTCTATTCAGCAGCTAGCATTCTGCTCTTGGATTTCTCTACATTAGGCAAAAAACAGAGAAACTTTTCTCCTTTTTTGTTGGGCATAACCATAGACTCTTGATCATCATCCTGCAAAATAGAAAATCACACACATCAATTTTATTGAAACATGGAAACAGTTAAAATACCTAAGACCCAAGCACCACGGATGCCATGCAGGAACTTTACTCTTCCCTCCAAAAGCTATCCAGTCAAGATTCTCTACAGTTTACAAAAGCGTAACGAGATTATGAAAGATGTTATTTACGTATTCCTTGAATCTGATAAGTGGAGACTATTTATGGAATACTTGGTATGCAGTATGCTGGATGGGATGCCGGAGATGATTAAGGAAAAAAACAGTTGAAATAATATCCCTTGTCCCATGCAATACTATGCACTACTGAATATCAAACACGT
>NW_019241590.1:72727-79979 GCF_002742605.1 Olea europaea var. sylvestris | reverse complement strand
AAAGAATACCGATTAGTTTTCTCGCACAGAGTTCCAGTTGAAAATTTATTGAATAATATTAGATTTATTAGATTTAATTAGATAAATATTCGGTTTGATTTCTATCATGAGCATGAGTAGTGTTAGATTGTGGGCATGCTGAGATGAAAAATGTGATATTTTTTGTAATTTTTGGACCTATTGGCGTCGGCAATGGCGATTTCCGATAGAATCGAGGAAGACAGATTAGTTAACAGTCGGGTTAACCTAACTGTTAACAGTCATGGGCCGACTGTTAACAATCAGCCCACAACTGTTAACAGTCTAATTTTTTAAAAATATATATATATATATATTTAATTTTTATTTTTTTATAATTTTTGTAATTAATTTAATTTTTTATTTGATTAGTAATTATGTTATTTATTTATTTAATTTTTATAATTTTCTTTTATTTATATAATTTAATAATTGAATATTATCTTTAATTAACAATTTTGTGTTGTTCCTTTTTTTTATGAAATAATCTTTATTATTTTTTTTCCAAATTTATTTAAATAATATAAGACCATGTTTGATTCTCATTTTGAGAAAAATGCATTTTTCTCTATCTTCTTTTCAACCACACATTCATCATTAAAATAATATTACACGTAAATCAAAAAAATTTCTTTATTTTTCATCCACACATTCTCCATCAATTTACTATTCTAAAATTGACTTTTTCATGAAAATTGGTGTCAAACACCCTCTAAATATTCTTTACATTTTTTAAAAATGTATTTAATTTGAAATTTCTTGTTTGTAAATATATTTTCCAAATGATTACAAGATTAATTTTCTTTGTAATTAGTTTATTTTAATTTGATTAATTAATAATTATGTTATTTATTTATTTAATTTTTATAATTGCCTTTTTAATATAATTTAATAATTGAATAGATAATGTTGTCCGAAATTAATAATTCTTTTTTTTCATTTTATTGTTCTTTTACCTTTGATTTTGTTTCGAATTTATTTAAATAATATTTATATTCTTTAATGTTTTTGAAAATGTATTTAATTTGATTTTTTTAAATATATTTTCCAAATATAATATTTGTGATTAATTTTCTTTATAACTAATTTATTTTAATGCGTATTGTATGGTAATTAGAATTTGATTCCCTTGATTTTGTGAGATTATGCTTTCTTTTGTTATCTGTTGTTCAATGCTCTAACATTTGAATTTTTGCAGGATGGAGTATTATTTAGATGGGGAGTTGAGACGAATGGAGGGGAATGCTACTTGGAACAGTAGTTTTGAGAGTTTTACTGCTGTGTTGGAGCTACTCGATGATCAGCACAGAGATATGCTACGACAGTCCTTATGGCCACTGTACCAGTTGCAAGAGGTGCAGTACTCAGGATAGATCATCGATGTACTTCTATGTCGACTTCTGAGGCCAGTCGACGGCGATTCCCTCCAGTTCGACCTCGGGGGCAAGGTCGTCAGTTTCTCGAAATTTGAGTTTACGTTGATCACTGGACTGAGGATTACGGACAACGATACAGCCATCGAGAGAAGCAATAGGCTGTACGAGACGTACTTCCACGGACATGGGTTGCTGTTTCTACCCGACTTGATGGTTGCGATCAGGGGGTACGACCAGATGCTAAATAGATTGAAGCTTGGGCTGGTCTACGTCCTCGAGAGTGTGATGAGGTGTCATCACAAGAAGACTGCTATCGACATTTTTCATTTGCAAGTTGTTGACGACATCGATATGTTCAATAACTATCCATAGGGCCGGAGATGCTACGAAGACACTGTACATGTCTTCACCAGAGCACACTCGAGGCCCAAGGGGTCGATGCGTGAATACAATACATATGGATTGCCTTTAGCGATGCAGGTAAATGTTTAATATAATCAAAGTTAAAGTTTTAGTATATTACATTTGTGCATAATAAGTGTATGTGTTACAAATTTGGGTGTATGAGACAGTCCCTGTACTGGGGGCCCACTTTGCGCAGCGAGGGGAGACACACTGCCCTCGGATGCTTCATTGGAGATCATCGCGAGCGGAGGGATGTCCCATTGGGAAGCAGTTATCGGCCTTCCTCAACGATCCTCAGGTAAGTATTATGCATTTGTGATTTATATTATACGTAGTTTAAAATTTTGTTTACATGATCGTTAAGTAGTTGAAATGTCAATATGTCAGTTTAAAGTCATACCTGAGTTGACACCGTCAATGGAAGAGGAGACTCGGGGTCTTGTGCGGGATTTAGGCGTTCTGCACACCCCAGACGAGGAGATGTTTGATCCAAGTTTGGACCGAGATTGGGTATGTGAATGAAATATAATTTATTGAATATCATCGATGTATAAATATATTGAATAATTTGTAATATTATTTATGTAGGAGGGCGGTCCAGCTGATCCACGATCACCTCCGTCGAGGGTATCGCTGCCACCATTGGCATCACCTCCGTCGAGAGTATCGTCCCCGCCATTGGCATCACCTCCGTCAAGGGCATTGCCGCCGCCAGTGGCATCACCTCCGTCGAGGGCATCGCCGCCGCCATTGGCATCACCTCCGTCCAGACACCTCCCCCGTGTGTCTCCGGCATACAGTGATGATTTGTATGCCCGTTTGATTGGATTTATAGCGGAGGAGGTCGGCGCTCTACGACGAGATTTGACGGAGAGGGTCGACGATCTAGCAGGGAAGGTCGACTATCTGACAGGGAGGGTCGATGATATGGGACGAGAGTTTGACAGGGAGGGTTGATGATCTATCCCATGACGTTGGAATACTACAGTCTTCCATTGTCGACCTTCAAGATACAGTAGCGGCGCTTAGAGGAGATTTAGTCGGCAGACGATGGGGGGACAGAGGGGATGGTGGAGATCATGATCGAGAGGGTGGCAGAGATGGTGATGGAAAGGGGAGTCACCCACATTTTTGGCGTGATGAGACATTGGAGTCATTGTGGTTGTCTATAGAAGGGGTGGCCCCGATGGGAGGGGCGGAAGAGGTGACGACAGAGGGAGAGGCCCAGACGGGAGGGACGGAGGTGGTGGCGACGGAGGGAGAGGCCCCGATGGGAGGGACGGAGGAGGTGGCCCCGGAGGTCGAGAGGACGCCTGGCGTGATTGAGGGTAAGAGACATGCTGTTGACGAGACGAAACAGGTGGTCGGCAAGAGGTTGAGAGTGCCATCACAGTATGTTGTTTTCCCCTTCACGGCTGAGGCCAAGAGGAGGACGTTCATCGATGGGACGCACCCGAACTTATTCAGGGAGGTGGACAATGCCAAGTGGAAAGCGTTCGGGACAGAGTGAGGAAGAAGTATCCCCGGGTAAGTATTGTATGATTTTAATAAAACACTGTACGCTAACTCGTCTACGCTTGTTTTAACATTTTCCTATTTTTTACAGAGTTAGCCGCACGATAGGTCAAAGGACGGTCTCGAACCCTTACAAGTGGTTCCAGGATATCACCACTACGGGAGTTTGGCTCGCCGACGATGTAAGTGAACTATTCATTTCGTGTATTTTATGTATACGTCACTTTGTGTTTATTAAATGAATAACTCATACCTTTTTGGTGTTTCTTGTTGCAGCACATCGACCTGGCCATGGAATTGCTGAGAGATCGAGTTCAAAGACATCCAAAATCATTTGATGTCCATGGTTGAGTCGTATTAAACATCGAGTTCTTGCATGCCGTTACCATAAAGTATCAGTCGCTCAAACTTATGGGTAACGAGTACACGGTGCTAGAATATATGCTCGAGTGGGTGATAGGACTGTAACCGAGTGTCGGGGGAAAATCATGGGAGGGTTGTACACATATGTACATTCCAGCATGCATCAATAAATACTATGTTACGCCGGAGATCGTTTTTGCTGACTCGACTATATATGTGTACGAACCAGATCATTCATGTTTGACACAAGGCCAGTTGGAGCAAAACTCGGAGTCCGTGGCTGTAATTGTTCTTATGATGGATGGACAAGCGGGGATAAATGTACAGGATAGATTGCGGACTGTTCGAAACACGAGGACAGCGCAACAGTCCGTAAGGTAAGTGTTTGAAATTTGTTGTTTTTATCTTTCAGATTTAGTTTTTACTTACACAGTACTGAATTGATTCATTCTTGTTCAATTGCAGCGGCGACTGAAGGCATATTTGCCATTAAGTACGTCGAATTTTTAAATATAGGGTATAAGGTTGATGAAATCAACCAGTCGTGGATACAGAACTAGAGAAAGAAGCTAGCATATGATTTGTTCGAATTTAATGCTGACCCGTAAATTTGTATTAAATATATGTAACATTTCAATTGTAAATTTAATTATTTTTTGTGATTATGAAATAATTGTAAATTTGTGTTCAATGTATATAACATTCACATTGGAAATTTAATTATATTTTTTGTTTTGTTATTTTACACGTAGGCCGAGTATGGAACTATTTTTTTCATATGAATCATTATAAATACTGTTTATCAAGAATAAATATTGAACATCGAAAATTTATAAAAAAACAAATATTGAACAGTGTAAAGTAAAATGAAATATTATTCATTTAACGTACCTGTCTAATCGTCATTTAGGGAAATTTGACTGGTACAAAATTGCCGAGTATGCCGTACGGCTCTGCACCTGCCACACCTCATAGAGTATCAGTCGCTCAAACTTATGGGTAACGAGTACACGGTGCTAGAATATATGCTCGAGTGGGTGATAGGACTGTAACCGAGTGTCGGGGGAAAATCATGGGAGGGTTGTACACATATGTACATTCCAGCATGCATCAATAAATACTATGTTACGCCGGAGATCGTTTTTGCTGACTCGACTATATATGTGTACGAACCAGATCATTCATGTTTGACACAAGGCCAGTTGGAGCAAAACTCGGAGTCCGTGGCTGTAATTGTTCTTATGATGGATGGACAAGCGGGGATAAATGTACAGGATAGATTGCGGACTGTTCGAAACACGAGGACAGCACAACAGTCCGTAAGGTAAGTGTTTGAAATTTGTTGTTTTTATCTTTCAGATTTAGTTTTTACTTACACAGTACTGAATTGATTCATTCTTGTTCAATTGCAGCGGCGACTGAAGGCATATTTGCCATTAAGTACGTCGAATTTTTAAATATAGGGTATAAGGTTGATGAAATCAACCAGTCGTGGATACAGAACTAGAGAAAGAAGCTAGCATATGATTTGTTCGAATTTAATGCTGACCCGTAAATTTGTATTAAATATATGTAACATTTCAATTGTAAATTTAATTATTTTTTGTGATTATGAAATAATTGTAAATTTGTGTTCAATGTATATAACATTCACATTGGAAATTTAATTATATTTTTTGTTTTGTTATTTTACACGTAGGCCGAGTATGGAACTATTTTTTTCATATGAATCATTATAAATACTGTTTATCAAGAATAAATATTGAACATCGAAAATTTATAAAAAAACAAATATTGAACAGTGTAAAGTAAAATGAAATATTATTCATTTAACGTACCTGTCTAATCGTCATTTAGGGAAATTTGACTGGTACAAAATTGCCGAGTATGCCGTACGGCTCTGCACCTGCCACACCTACGCGGTCGAGGAAACTCTCCGGTAGATGGTATTCTAGATGTACTTGGTCGTCCAGGACCACGCGGTTCAACTGCTGGTGGCAACAAATTATGGAATGGGAGAATGTGCTCGGGAACTTCCCACTTGGCTTCATTCGGCAGAGGAAATATAGTCTCAGCATATGCTGTTCTCCAACACTCAGTCGTATAATACAAAGAGCATAACGTTCTTGCAGCAAAGCCTCGATACATGGCCACCACAACTGCATGCTCACATGGAAAGCTCTCCAACTGAAATCTCATACAACTACATGTGTTATCAGTCAAGTTCACTATATATGCCGTATTACGTGCACATTGCACGGAGAAGCGAAACTCATCTAATGCTTCCACATTCAACTTCCCCACAACATCTGCCGTCTTAAACAGTTTCTCCTCTTGAGCTAGGGTCAACACGCTACTGCAACTCTGTGATGCCGCACGTCGATTATGAAACCACTGTTGTAGCTTGTTACGAATGTTCTCAATCATTGTGAGAATTGGTAACTCTCGATCCTTTTTAAACAATGCGTTGAGAGACTCCGCGTTATTCGACGTCATCATGTTATATCGACGTCCTGAAAAGTATAACCGCGCCCAATGTTCAATCCCCATCTTCGTCAGATACTCCAACGCCGGTAATGATTTACTTCCTATCTCGAGCATGAACTTATTACACTCTTCAGCACTGTAAGCTTCGGCTGCTCTCCTGAACAATAAAACGATGCTTGTGCCCTGATACCTAGTCTTCAAATTACCTTGTATATGGTACATGCAATACCCGTGATGTGCCCCGGGAAAAACTTCAGCGATACCGTTTATTATAGACTGTCCCCGATCGGTTACAAAGGCAAGGTTTTCGACTTCCCCGATCACTTCCCTCAGTTTAGAAAAGAACCAACGCATGGACAGATCATTCTCGCTGTTGACTATGTTGAATGCAATAGGGTAAATTTGGATGTTGACATCTTGACATGTAGCAATAATTAATTTACCTTGATATTTAGCTTTCAGAGTTGTACCATCAACTAGAATTACGGGTCGCATTGCATTTCGAAAACCCCGAATGCATTGTCCGTAAGCCATGAAGAAATACTTAAAACAATTATCGCCCCCCGTCTCAATAAAAAATGCCATGCCAGGATTAGTTGTCCCCATGTTATGGCAATACCTAGCTAATTTAGCATAGCTCTCTTCAGCCGATCCCTTTAAATCCTCCAACGCACATTCTTTGGCCTTCCACGCTTTCTGGTAGCTTATGACCACTCCGTGCTCTCGACGGACGTCGTTAATGATGTCCGAAGGTCTATAGATCGTCCGTAGATCTTGATACTTGTGCATTATCTGTCGACCAATAAACCATGCTCGAGCTTGCTTGTGATCGTTTCGAAGAATTCCCACTTCGCAAGTTTGTTCCCATGAATACTTGTGAATTACGAAGCACTCATTCGTGTCCATCTTAGTTGCTCTCAAGCGCCAATTGCAACTGTCTTCGACGCAGGCAACTGTCAACAATGACTTGTTTGATTTCTTTACCTTGAACTCAAAGTTATATTTTAATGCCAGCCGGTGCACAGCTTCCTACAAATCTTTCTTGGTTTCAAACAGTTGTTCGACCTGCAAGTCCTCATCATCGGAAG
>NW_019241590.1:68069-71185 GCF_002742605.1 Olea europaea var. sylvestris | reverse complement strand
TATGAACGTTTTACACAATAACATTGAAAGGTAAAAACGTTCTGTACTAATTACTCAATTAAAATTTGCCACTTCTAAATATTATTGGGACGAAATCAGTAATAGAAAATGAAACATTTTTTTTCAAATTAAAGGAAATTTTCTACTTCTCATTACTAGCATATATTCGGCTCTAATTTATAAAATATTTACAAGGAAACCCTTAAGTTCTGCTCACTTATTCATCTCTTATTTCTATCTATTTATAAAAATTTACCAAGTACAATTTTGGTTAGCAAAACATTTGATTACAACTGAAATGATTTTACAAAGTAAAGAATGAAAATTAGGTTCTTGAAGTATAAAAATGTACAAAGACAAGGAAAAAAGTATGAGAGAGTAGATAAAATATATCAACTCAGCCTAGTCGAGATTGATTAGTAGGTGATGAATTTGATCAAGTAAAGAGTTAAAGATGGTAAAAATAGAATTATGTTATTTGTACATAAAAAAATATACAACTTTGCTGACATTCAAAGAGATGTAAAAATTTGTACCATTAATTGTTTTAAGTGTTGTTAAAATCAATGACAAAAATACTTGTCACCTCACACGGCGTCAGCAAAGTTATCAACCAAATTGTACCTATAGTAAAAGTGATGATATAATCGCCTGGCTCATCTTTGGGATACTTTGTCTTGAACGGAGCGGAATTCCCCAATTAGACAGATTATCGAGATGGTGAAGAGATAGAGTCGAGGAAAAATCCTCGTGGTAGGTTGGGTATGTGGTGTGGATGAGAAATATGGTCTTAACTTTTAGTTATTTATATAATTATAATCTAGATCGTATTTACAAGAATAAAAATATGAGTTATGTTACATATATATTATTGTGTCCATAAAGGTGTTTATAATGTACCAAGTGGCATAACATTAATAGAGTGTTAAAAAACAGTTTTTTCAACTTTCCAATCATGGAATTCCACGTGTACATTATGGACACCATAATGTACATGTATAATTATCCATAAAATATTATGATGTTAAAATGTTAGGAGTAGTTCAACGGCGCGAGACGAGAACATTCGAAATCCGACGGGATGTTCGTTAACTGATTGTACAATCATTACCAATCGATGTTTGTAAATGTGTATGTAAATATACGTAAATTCGTATTGTGTTGCAAGATAATAAGAAAGAGGGAGTAAAGTGTGATTTGTTGTATTGATTTTTGCATTAGCCTTTGTATGGGGTACATGGGGGAGTATTTATAGTGTCACAAGTTAGATCGTGACATTTGGTTCAGGGTACACGTGGCCTCATCCGATTGAGTTACATGTCAAATTGTAGGCATTAGTCGCCCCTAGCCTGCTATACATTTATTGATTGGCAGAGCCGCCTCTACTAGTGACAAAACTTAACATTTACACTCATGACAAACGTCCTATTAATCATTCAAGTAAAATTGTGCAGAAGATCTCTCGGGAGAGGTGTCTATGGAAGATGTTTCTTTGTGCTTCGAAGGCTGCCACCTCGAGTACAGAGTTTCGGCCAATAGGGCCTCGTCCACCTTCAAAGAGCCTCGGCATATGGGCTTCGACTATGCAATCACCTCAGCTTGAGTGTCACATGGTTCGGTATGAGTTGGCCGTGGGCCCCGGTGGGTTGCCCAAGTGTGCAAACACGTAACAATAGTCCCCCAAGTCCAAGAATAGTCATTTATGTAATGTGAGGAGTTTGATGAAATAATGCCAGTCAGTTAAGTTGAAAGAAATTTTATAAATTTTTGTAGCCCAAATAATAGTCCCTCAAGTCCAAGTATAGATATTTATATCATGGTTGGGAGTTAGAGGTGTGCTGTTGTCGAGGAGTGATGAGAAAGATGAAGCTGATGTGGTTGAGAAACTGAACCTGGGGGGCTTTATGGTTGAACTGTGAAGAGGAAGCTGAGGTGGTTGAGAAATCGAACCTGTGAGGCTTTATGGTTGAGTTGTGAAGAAGAAGCCGAGGTGGTTGAGAAACCGAACCTATGAGGCTTTATGGCTGAATTGTGAAGAGAAGCCGAGGTGGTTGAGAAATTGAACCTGCTAGGCTTTATGGCTGAATTGTGAAGAGGAAGTCGAGGTGGTTGAGAAACCGAACCTATGAGGTTTTATGGCTGAATTGGGAAGAGAAGCCGAGGTGGTTGAGAAATTGAACCTGCTAGGCTTTATGGCTGAATTGTGAAGAGGAAGCCGAGGTGGTTGAGAAACCAAACCTACGAGGCTTTATGGCTGAATTTTGAGGTACGTTGACAATAATTGTTCCTCGACTGTTGTGTCAATGATTTGATGTTTTGTGCATATTTTCGAGGAAAGGTGGCTGAACCGTTACAACTTCCAAGGCCCCTGCTGCCGTCGAATTAAAATCGTAATCATGAGAAGAGCTGGAGCTTCTAGAAGTAGATGCATTGGAGAAGGTGCGTGGGAGACATGCTTAAATCTGAGGCATAGGTTTGAAAAACCATTTGAATTCTATGCCTCGAATTTGATTTAGAATGAAGGGTCCAGATTGGATGGGCTTTGATCAGATGGTTGGGGTTCGTCCTAGCCCTTTATAAAAGGCGAGAGACCCCATTTTCTGGATTTTCTACCTTTACAATTTGAATTTTCTCCCAAAGCCTATGTTTTTCGGCGTTGAAGCTGTTTATTCCCTGGTTTTCCGGCACCATTGTGTCGGCGTAGTTATTCTCGTAGGTATTTTCACAGAAAATCCCTTGTAATGTGTTCTTAGTCCTTTTCCGAAATGGAGTCCACCTCGGGTAGGGAGTTGGTCACTGTCGCATCGTTCGGTCAGGGGGCTTGTTACGGAGGGATTCTATGGTTGAGCAGTATGCTATGATCGAGGAGGCAGTATACTACAGTGTAGATTGAGGGGCGTCCAAAGTCCCTTCAAATATGACAGGGAAGAGGTTGGGAGAGATCAGAGAGAGGTACTGTGTACCTTATTATGTAGAGATGTTAGTACCTGAGGCCCATGAGCAAGCCTGCTATTCGAGGCCTAGGTGCGTGGCGGTGAGCGAGTACCTGTTTAAGGAAGGTATGCGTTTTCCTCTGTACTCCTTCTTCAGGGTGGTGCTGAGGAACTTTATGTTGT
>NW_019241590.1:46655-65229 GCF_002742605.1 Olea europaea var. sylvestris | reverse complement strand
CCAAAGATGGGACGTTGGCCTCTCCTTTGAGGTGACGACGCTTCCCAATATGGTGGATGGTTCAGCCATGCTGAGGTTTCTCCTAGTGGCGTTCAGCCTCGCCAAAAGGAGGCAAGTGCATCCGCCTTGGAGTTCAAACGAGGAGGCCTAAAGATGGGAGCTAGCCTCTCCTCCGAGGTGACGACGCTTCCCAACATGGTGGATGGTTCAACCATCTGAGGCTTCTCCCAGTAGCGTTCAGCCTCGCCAAAGGGAGGCAAGTGCATATGCCTCGGAGTTCAAACAAGGAGGCCTTAAGATGGGACGCTGACCTCTCCTTCTCCGAGGTGACGACGCTTCCCAACATGGTAGATGGTTCAGCCATGCTGAGGCTTCTTCCAGTGGCGTTTAGCCTCGTCAAAGGGACACAAGTGCATGCGCCTCAGAGTTCAAACGAGGAGGCCCAAAGATGGGACGCTGGCCTCTCTTCCGAAGTGACGACGTAATGCGACATGTGAATTCAATCATGGATAATTTTATTGAATCATGGAAATGTTACATAAGCTGGGAAACATCATCCAGCGAGGTAGTACATTCGTTGATAATAAATTCGGGGTGCTCAATGTTCCATGGACGGGGTTGTGCCTTGCCGTTCATGTTTTTAATCTAGTAGGTCTCGAGTCGAATCTCTTCTTTGATTTTAAATGGAACCTTCCCAGTTTGGGCCCAGGGAACCAGTGCCAGGTTCCTTTGAGGAGAGGAAGACTTTTCTAAGGACCAAGTCGTTGATTCGAAATGACCTCTTCTTTACTTTTGAGTTGAAATACTTCGTCATCTTTCTTTGATATGTGCAAAGCTTCAACTGGGCGTCATCTCTCCTTTCTTCAATGAAGTCAAGGTCGCACCTACAAAGCTCGTCGTTTGTTATCTCACTAAAATGCAGACGTCATGGAGATGGAAGTCCGACCTCGACGGGGCTCATCGCCTCAGTCCCATATGTCATGAGAAAAGGTGTTTCCTCTGTTGGGGTCCTTACAATGGTTCGAATTGCCCAAAGAACCTGTGGTCGCTCATCCACCCAGGCCCCTTTTGACACATTAAGCTTCCTTTTCAGGACGTGCTTGATTGTCTTGTTCACAACCTCAACCTGGCCATTTGCTTGTGGGTGGTAAGGCGTGGAGAAGTGTTTCTTGATGCCAAGTTCTTCACAGAAGCTTCTGATCTTCTTGTTGTCGAACTGCTACAAGAACTTGGAAGTGTTGACTTTTGTAATTTTTGCCAGAGGTTCAGCTTCAACCCACTTCGTGAAGTAATCAATGACCATAATTGTGAAGCTCGCATCTCTACCGCCTTTTGGTAGAGGACCTATGAGGTCCACACCCCACTTCGAGAAAGGCCAAGGGCTGGAGACCGTGGTCAAATCTTGCGATGGTTGTCTTTGGACAAGAGAGAATTATTGGCATTTGTCACATTTTCCTACAAACTCGAGGGCGTCCCTTTTCAAGGTAGGCCAATAGTACCCCTGTCTCAGTATTTTTTGCGCCAAAGATAGACCTCCAGAGTGGTTGCCGCACACACCCTCATGGACTTCTCTTAAGATGTAGGTAGCCTCTTCTCCTCCGACGCATCGTAAGAATGGAGAGGAGAAGCTCCTCTTATAGAGTATATCATCAATAAAGAGGAAATGAGCTGACCTCCTCCTTAGCTTGTAGGCCTCATGCTTATAAGTGGGAAGTACCTGGTCCTTGAGGTATGCCACGATGGGCTGCATCCAGTAGGAGTCCCAATGACCCACATCACATTGGGGACCTCGGTTGACAGTATGAGGAGGTGCTCTATAGGGACTACTGTGAGTAGTTCGAAATCCTTGCTATTTGCAAGTTTGGAGAGTGCATCCGCATGTGCATTTTCGATGTCGGGATCTGGATCAACTCAAACTTTTCAAAAGATGGGATGAGGTTCATCACCATTTTCAAGTAGGAGGCCATTGTTTTGTCCCTGGCTGAGAAGTTGCCGTTGACCTAGCTAACGACCAGCTGGGAGTCACTACTAATGAACAGCCTCTTTACTTGTATTTCTTTGGCTAACCTGAGGCCTACAAGAAGTGCCTCATATTCTGCTACGTTGTTGGTGGCTTTGAACCCAAATCTCACTGTCGATTTCAGCCTGTGACCTTTCGGGCAATTGAGGACAACTTCGGCACCTGTGCCGGCGTCCCCAGCTGACCCATCAACGAATAAGTTTCACGTAGGGGTCTCGGCTTGTTCCATGATTTTGTCTACCTCGGGTAAGTTGAAGAATTCTGCCACAAAGTTAGCTAAGGCTTGGCCCTTGATGGCTTCCCTAGCCTTGAACATGAGGTCAAATTCACTTTGCTCCACCGCCCATTTCAATAATCTTCCTGAGGCATCAGACTTTTGGAGTACCTGCTTTCGGGGAAAATTTGTTAGCACATGGATGGTGTGGGCTTGGAAGTAGGGTCTCAACTTCCTAGAGGCCATGATCAAGGCCAAAGCGAGCTTTTCCATATCGGGGTAGTGGGTTTCCGACGATAGGAGTGCTTTACTTGTATAATAAACGAGGAGTTGGGTGGTTCCCTCTTTCCGGATTAGAGCTGCACGGATGGCCTCGTTGGAGACGACTAGATACAGTTGTAGGATTTCACCAGACTTCGGTTTAGAGAGGAGGGGGGCCTGTCTTAGGTGGCTTTTCAGGCCTTGGAAGGCTTCTTCACATTCCTCATTCCACTGGAACTCTTTCCCAACTTTTAGCACTTTGAAAAATTGGAGGCATTTGTCTGTAGCTTTGGAGACAAAGCGGCTAAGTGCGGCTACTCATCCAGTCAAGCTTTGCACCTCCTTTGGCTTTCGGTGGGACCTCATCTTGCATAGGGCCTCAATCTTCTCAGAGTTAGCTTCGATACCACGTTGGTTAACCATGTATCCTAAGAATTTATCGGAGGCCACTCTGAAGGCGCACTTGAGGGGGTTGAGCCTCATCCTATATCTTCTCAAGATTTGGAAGGTGCTGTTGAGGTGTGTTATGTGGTCCCCAGCTTCCAAACTCTTTACCAGCATGTCGTTTACGTAGACCTCCATTGTCTTGCCGATGAGGTCCGCAATCATTTTGTTGACGAGCCTTTGATATGTAGCTCTGGCATTTTTCAACCTGAAGGGCATAATCTTGTAGCAGTAAAAGCCTTGGTTTGTGATTAAAAATGTATGTTCCTCATCGACCGGGTGCATGGGGATTTGATTGTAGCCGAAGTATGCATCCATGAAGCTCAATAACTCATGCCAAGCCGTAGAGTCTACCAGCTGGTCAATCCTTGGAAGTGGAAAGCTATCCTTCGGGCAAGCTCTGTTGAGGTTAGTGAAATTGATGCGCACCCTCCACTTGCCGTTGTGTTTCTTCACTAAAACTGGATTGGAGACCCACCTCGAATAGGTGGCCTCCATGATAAAGCCATTTTGGATAAGCTTCTGAACTTCTTCCTTCAGGGCCTCGTACATCGTAGGATTGATGGCTCTCTTTTTTTGTCTATGTGGGGCAACCTTAGGATCAATTTTAGGTGGTGGCAACTGACCTTGGGGCCTATGCCTACCATATCCTCATGTCTCCAAGCAAAGATATCAAGGTTCCTACTTAGGAAATCCTTGAGCTTTTCTTTCACAATGCTGAACAAGCCTTTGCCCACCTTCAAGAATTTGGATAGATCTCGGGGGTCCACTGAGACGCTCTCAAGTTCCTCAACTGGGGATGCTTGAGGTTCGTGTTCAATTATGCGGGGATCAATCTCATCGATGACTAATACTTCCGGATTGGGTAGTACGTCAATCATTTAGATGTCTTCCAGTTTGGCGGGAACATCACCTGGGACATTTGTCATGACTACGTCGGCGATAATTACATGGACGTCCTGGGGCTCTATCTTTCTGATGGAGCTTAGATAACATTTTCTTGAGCCTCTTTGGTCGCCTCTCACCATTGCCACCCCATTTTCAGTCGGGCATTACATGCATAGGTGGTGGATGGAGGTGACGACTCCAATTCTTTTAGGGCTGGCCTACCCAATACTCCGTGGTAGGCCGATCGACTGTCGATAATGAGGAATTCCATGAAGTTCATAGTGGTTTGGGGAGACTTCCCCATCTCCACCGCGAGTGTGATTTTTCCTCTCGGAGTGATGCTATCTCCGGTAATTCCGTATAAAGGAGTGGTGGTGGATGTTAACTCATGGTCCAGTATCATCTTGTCAAAGGTGAATCCGAATAAAATGTTGACAGAGCTACTGTTGTCAACTAACATTCGTTTGAGCCCATTCTAGGCTATTACTGCTCTTACCACAAGTGCATTGCAGTGGGGTAGTGAACCCCTTCAGTGTCCTCCTAGGTGAAGACAATAGGTGGAACTTGATCTTTTCGAGAGCTGTGACCTACAATATAGCTGGTAAGCGGGGGTCACTTGGCCTCATGGGTATAATTCCTTTTAGAGTTCCGCGTTTCACCACCTACATATGGGCCTCTAAAAATGGTATCCACTTCGTGGATAGGGGCCTTATCCTGAGCTTGTTGATTTCTTCGGTGTCTGCGCTCTGGGCCTCTCTGCATCACGCTCCCTTCGTCGGGGAGAATCATCCCTTTGACGAGGAGCAGCCTCTTCACGCTCATGTCGGTTATCGTACCTAGGCGGGACAATTCATTTCTGTCCCTAGGGGGTTCCTATCGGGAGCGATGAGCATATTCTCGACAATCTGCTGTGTCATGTCCATAGGATCGGTGGTATGCACAGTATCCAGAGGGTTCTGATTTGACCTATTTCTAGGTCCCGAACCCCGACCTCGACCTCTACCCCTACGAGATCCTTGTGGAGTTCCCATGTGTTGGGTATCAGTGACTAGGTTGATGTCCTTATATATCAATGTAGGAACGGCGTTGAGAGTGGTGGTGGAAAGTGCTTGCCCAGAACTCCCATTACTAGCTTGGTTCATTTAGTAGTCCATCAAGTGGGAGGTCGGCCCTCTAGCATGCTGCCTTTGAGGAGGTGAGAGGTCTCTATTTGCCTTGTTCCTATGCTCAATCAATTCTTCATTGATGATTTTCCATCTCATCATTTTGAGTAGGGCATCATAGGTGGTGGGGTCTTGATTCTGCACGTCACTTCAGAATAGGGTGTTCATGTTCAGACCTCCTCTCAATGCAGATAACGCCTCACGGTCTGTGACTTGCACACAATATGTCATCTCATTGGTGAAACGTGATAGGAAGCTTTTTAGGGACTCCCCATGTGCCTGCCTCATGTCTTGGAGACGTTGGATGAGGGTCTCTCCTTCTTTGCTCACAGCGAACCTCTTCAAGAAGGTCGTCTTGAATTCGGGCCAACTTCTTATGCTTCTAGGTGGTAACATACTATACCAAATTTCAGCTGCTCCGCTACGTGTTAAGTGGAAAGCTCTGCATTTCATAGCTGGGGTGGTGCCCCTTAGGCTCATGTGAGTTTTGTAAGCATTCAGGTGCTTCTCTGGGTCGCCTCTTCCGTCATACTTTGGTACTCCTTAGTTCTCTTGAGAATGGTAGGTTTTCATTGTCATCGTCCAAGTCATAAGACCTCTGCTGCTCATCTGAATCGTTTTCTTCAGCCTCATACCTTGGTTGTTGGTGAGAGGTTCCGGGGCGGTTGCTAGCCTCTTCCTCCCTCATTTGGCACCTATTTCTAGGTGGAGCAGTAGGGGGCGCATTTTCATACCTTCCTTCCGGCTATTGAGGCATTGGAGGCGGAGGCAGTGGCCTTGTCCAAGGTTCGTGATGTTGTTGTCTAAGCCTCGGTTCAGCAGGGCTAATTCTATCAAATACACTGCCTGACCTCCTATGTCTTTGCTCTTGCTCGTACGGAGGTGGGAAGTTATCATGGTTCAAAGGGACCTCGGTGGGTTGGTCAGAGGCATAGTTGGAGGAAACATCAACTTCCACTTCCCTTTCAAACGGGCTTCTACCTCGGCTATAGTCCGGCGAGGTGGCCCTACGGTTTTGAGCTTCATCTTCTTGCAGGTAGTGCTCATGAGGGGCGTATGGAGGAATAGAGAAGCTTCCTTGGCCCTGCATTTGGGCCATAAGTTCCCTTGTAGCCATGTTTTGGCTAGCAATGTCCCTCACAGTAGCTACCAAGGCGGTCATTTCTCTTGACAGCCGGGACGTCGCACACATTCTATCTCTTCTGTGGTTGTGGTGGAGTCTATGCCAAGCTGCTAGGGCAGCTGCTGGAGGGGGCAGATTAGCATTCTCTTTTATCCTCCTAAGGGGTGTATCTTCGTTTAAACTCATTTTCTTTGCGTCTTACCCTTTAGATTTTTGCTAAGTCGTGGGGCTTCTTCTTGTTCTTTTTTAAGAACAAATCCTTTTTCAAGGAGATACCCAAATGTTCCTCTTTAATAAGCTTTCACAACAAGGTTGCTCGTGGTTATGATATGGATTCTCACTGACGGCGCCAATCTGTTGATCTCAGAAAATATTGCTAACAGATGCCAAACTCACCCATGCATACGTAAGCGAAAGTCCAACACGCTAAGACACGTGGACGGTCTAAAATGAATAGATCAAGGACGTGGGAGTAGCTCAACGGTGCGGGACGAGAACGTTCGGAATCCGACGGGATGTTCGTTAACCGATTGTACAATCATTACCATCGATGTTTGTAAATGTGTATGTAAATATGCGTAAATTCGTATTGTGTTGAAAGATAATAAGAAAGAGAGAGTAAAGTGTGGTTTCTTGTATTGATTCGTGCATTAGCCTTTGTATGAGGTACATGGGGGAGTATTTATAGTGTCACAAGTTAGATCATGACCTTTGGTTCGGGGTACACGTGGCCTCATATGGTTGAGTTACATGTCAAATTGTAGGCATCAGCCCCCCTAGCCTGCTATACATTTATTGATTGGTAGAGCCGCCTCTACTAGTGACAAGACTTAACATTTACACTCATGACAAACGTCTTATGAATCATTCAAGTAAGATCTTTGTGCAGAAGATCTCTTGGAGAGGTGTCTATGGAAGGTGTTGCTTTGTGCTTCGGACGCTGCCACCTCGACTACAGTGTTTCGGCCAATAGGGTCTCGTCCACCTTCAAAGGGCCTTGGCATATGGGCTTCGAAAGCTCCTCATATGTAGGTTGGGGATTCTGTGGAGCTCCGTTTATGGGCCTCGACTATGAAATCACCTGGCTTGAGTGTCACATGGTTCGGTATGAGTTGGCCGTGGCCCCGATAGGTTGCCCAAGTGTGCAAACACGTAACAAATTACTTAATGGAAAAATGAGGTAGAGAATGCAGATCCTCGCACAGCTTCTTCTACGTGGAAACTGGGGGGGGAGGGGGGGAATGGCATTAAAATCCCTTAACACAAAGGAAAAGGTAATAGTCAAAAAAGAAATCAAGTTGATCGAAACAAACATTTTTAGCCAAGATTATCTTCTGAAAAATTATTTACTAGAAATAGTGACATAACAAATTAATAAGTAGTTAATTTAATTCATATGAATTATCATAAATTTATTCACCTATTAGTGTTCGTTTGACAAAGCTTTTATTTTGCTTATATTTTTTTTGAAGACATTTTAGACCAAAATTTTCTAAAGTTCTCATAATCCTACAAAACACTTTCAATAAATTATTCAAACATGTTTCAAAGTAACTTCTTAGGATCCGTTTGGCAATATTTTTAAAAAAAATCAAAAGCTACTTATGAGATTAAAAGTTTGCTTTTGAATTTGATTGGATAATTTTCTGAATATATTTTGTCCAACTAAAAGACTTTTCAAAGGAAACTAGCTTAAAATATTTTTCTCGGAAGCTCTACTATAAAATGAACAAATAAAAAATAAATCCTGTTAAATGGATCCAATCTCTAAGCAGCTTTTTAACTTGCCAAAAGTCCTGTCAAAGTCATGTCAAAGTTGCTTCGTGTACAATATCACTATTGCTAACGTTGTTTAATAGATAATTTCTATCTATCTTAACCCTCGTTTGGCCCCCATTTTCTAGAAATGAAAATAGGTGAAATATTATTTTTTTGAGAAATGAATTGTTGAAAAAGAAAAAAAAAAGTTTTCAATTTATGTGTAATATTATTTTATGAAAGATTGTATGATTGAAAAATCGGAAAGAAAAAAATAGAATGTAATGTAATGAAATTTAATGGAGACCAAACGCTACACTCTTTTATTAAATAAGAAAAGAGATTTAAAACCTAAATTCCAGAGAAATAGTTCATGTCAGTACAACATAGCCAAAAATTAAAGCACCCTTTTTATGTTTTTCTTTTATCTCCTTTCTTAACAAGTCATTTGAATAAGCGAATTAATTGACCAAAACGGTTACTAATATGAATCATGAAATAAACGAACCAAATTCGATATAAAACAGCCACAGAGAGGTAATGAAAAATTGTACCTGAAAAAGAAGAGATTAATTGAAGAAGAATGCCCTGCGTACAGGGCATTCTTTCATAGGGTGCCTACAGGCCCCTCACTGTGTGGGGGGGCCCACTTGTATTAAAAAAAAATTTTATTGTGGGGCCCACCGTGTGTCTTCCCTGGCGGGGGCCTGTAAACCACCCCCTGTAACTGTAGAATAATCCTTAATTGAATTACAGAAGCTAATCTTGTACGTTTACGGACAGAAAGATGGTCAAAAAAGAGAGACAAAAAGAAGACATTTTTTCCGACCCTATAGCACGATAATATCATGATGCAGTTGCAGAACCGGTAGCATTTCGCCCTAAACCGATGCCCAAACCCAAAGGAGCAGAATCAGTTTTTCTACTGTGGTCATGGCTATGGCTACGATAAGAAGAATGAACATGCCCATGATGTGCATTTTTGTTGTTATTCACGTCGATTGCTACGTGACCATTTCCATTTGTTTGATGAGCATGGCTGATACCGTTCAACAGGTTTGTATTCCGAGCCATTTGCAACATTGAAGTCCCTTCAGATTGACTCAATTCTTCATTGTACTCCACGTCTTCATTGTATCCATTTATCAAGAGATCTGAGCAGTTTTTCTTGCAGCCATGATCATATGGGTTTCTGAATCGGCCCCCAGCTCCTCTGAGATAATTGTAAAGCATTGAATTTGCCATTTCGTTCGTAGTAATGTTTCGAGCAATCAGTAGGAGGGATAGAATAGCAAAAACCATTAATCACCAAAAGAATAAGTCGCCAACTCCTCTTAAAAGTAACTAAAAAGAGTAGCAAAAACTGTTCAACACAGATGCTGACAAGTTGGCATATTACTTTTCATTAAATGTTTATTTTCATATTCAGATTTTTACAAAATAATATCTTGGCAAAATGGACTACAAATGCAACCTAAACTAAGAGCAAATTTAAACAACAATGGTCGATCACGTGCTGATAATCATGTTGTACGTTGATCCATGTTCTCAACATCGAATATTCGTGCATGGTGTAGAAGCTATGTGCTGTGGAAAAATGATTTACTTCTTCAGGAGAAATGAATATGTGAAAGAACACATCAGATCATTGAATACCCCCTAGTGACATGTTTGGGATTGGTTTCCAGTCTCACTTATTATGTTGGTACTGAGATATTGCTGGTATCTCTAAAGCTTTTGGCCAGTGTGATTCAATTAGATAGAGCAGTCTGAATGAAACAAGATGTGAGAATGACTTCGATTTCGATATACCATGTATGCATGAAGATGTGAATGACATAAAAAAGTGAAGGTTCTGGACATAACAAGACAAACTGGAAACTTTCTGAGAGGAAATCAGACTTTTTAAAACACTTAATGATGTCTATACATCCTCATGTTATCATAATGTATCACCAAAACATTGTATTCTTGGATCATATTCTAGGCTAACGAATCATACCACAGGTATGTCACAGTACCTTCCTATTATTTCAAACCATGACTATAATTATGCATTTTCGGATAATTAACTGAAAAGAACCCAAATACAAAGAAAATAAAGATCCTGGAAGCAAACCTGAGAAGCCTGTACAACAGTTAAGACTGCCACACCAGATAAGAGGAAAAAGTCGGCAATCAAAAAGGATATAGCACCAACATGCTGATTTCCAGCATGGTTCAACCATGCACCAAAGGAAGATGGAGCCATTGGGTCGGTCAGCACTCCTGCAATGTTACAAAATTTTTTACAACGGATAATGGAACATGAAGAAAACGAAGGACGATGAAATTATAGCAACGTTTAAATATTTCCAAGCAAAGACCAAGGAAAAATATATCTCACTTGTGAGAGTCACTCCTCCAGCAATCAGCATCGCCAGAACTTCCAGAAGAAGAAACAAAAAGAAATCCCACTTGTTTTTCTGGATCAAATGATAAAATTTCAATCAGACCATTATGGAAATTAATACCCATGAATTAACAGAGAAAACCACCAAGTGGGAAGGAGGAATGCAGAACAAATAGGAGACTGTATGAGCTAACTAATCATCTATTCACAGTTTTTCTGTCTATTTCATAAAGATCAGCATCTGTTAACCATCTAACTCATCCTCCCGTCACTTGATTCACCCATTCTTCCTCCAGATACAAGGTATACCAGTTAGGAATCTAAGTGAGCCATGAAAGAAAGAGCAGATTATGTTTTTCCTTTCTTTTTACCTTTACAAGTTAGGATGCGAAGAGTATGGAGAACCAACCAACTAATCTCTACTCGAATCCAAGTGGTATAAAGAGAGAGAGAGACACACACATTTTTTTCCCTTTACCATGCCTTCAATGATTTGGACATATATGATTTTTCCGAGGTCATTTAATCAGGGCACTCCATTTTATTTATTATTAATAATAATAATAATAATAATAATAATAATAATAATAATAATAATAATAATAATAATAGAGAAAGATATGCAAATAAATGTCATATCACCTTGCCAAGGGCAATGATGGTCAAACTGTTCAACACAACGATCACAGGAAGAACAATGCTTCGCGCATAGAGGCCAAACAATCTGATAAAGCACAGGTCAGATGAGATTAGAAGCAATACAACTTGAACATTTAGATAGAATACAGCTTCCTTTTACAAAGGTACACAGGATTTTGCACCTTGCAAGTTGCGCAAAGCTGAGACCAGTTCCCGGCAAGCAAAGCGGGATTATTTATTTCAATCTTCAGCAAAGGTTCCTAAACCAAAAATAAGGGTAACATTTAAATAATGTTTAAAGTATACAATTAAAACTATGGATTTCTATACCAGGCAAAGCAAATTAAGAGCTATGATATGAAAGCTAGGTAAGATAGTATGCATGGGAATCTTAGAAAGAAATAAAAGAACAGGATTGATATAAAGTACAGCTTTCCAGCATCAGTGTAGATAAAAGATGAGTCAGTGATTTTTCTATGCTTCTGGAACCAATTTTATTTTTGAACAATGGAACTGTTGGATTAGATATAAACATAGCAATTAACTGGAAAATAGATAATGAAACAGCAGGCAACTTACATCATCTTTCGTGTTTTGTAAGTCATGTACATTCATTCTGATGTACCCTGAATCCTTGCTACAAACAACATGGTCAAACAAGTTTAGACTCATTAACAATAATAGTAATTCCAAACAAGTTCTAATAAGTTTAATCACAACTCTTAGCTGTAAGAAGCTCAAATATTAAATAATCAAGTTACATCTACATGCACATACATTGTATATTCAAGGGGGAATGTGTTTCACAATTTCAAAATGCATATCCACATTTTCAATGCTTAGACAGAACAATTAAGTTAATGGCTGAAATCATCACCTGGCAGGGCATTCAACAGCAAAGTAAAATGGGAAACTACAAAAACATAGAATCATTTGACATTCTAAAACATCCTATGTAAGAACAATTTTAACATAATGAAATGATATGGAAAGAAAGTACCAAGCTACAGGAATTCATCATGAAAGTTTGTAGAAATAGTAATAAACAATCAAAAATCATCTTTGACCAGGTATACCATATTATGATTAATAAGAAAATTAGAGAAAAATCCAACAGCGAACTCCATTTCTCAAACACAAAAATAAAGAAAGCATCTTCACAAGTCCTATAGACATCTAAGCCGAAAGAAACAATGACTTTATGAATGCCAGGCACTCATTTGAGTTACCTGCTGCACCTATAAAACAAAACTAGTCCTGAGGATGCCAAGAACACACCCATCCAAGCAAGAAGACCAAAGCCAGCTGTTAATTTTGGCAGGTTTGATGCTGCATCCAGAAATAAGTAACAAAGGTTCTCAAGCGTAACACTTAGACCTACAATGCTAAATAAAAATGAGAAGCAGAAAGTCGAGAAATACCCGTAACAGCTGAATGACTATAAGTCACAAGTAACAAAAATATTATACACCAGAGTATTGGAGCAAGTCCTAATTTCGAGAGTTTGCCAAGGCGGCTGTTTCCATCGCACTGTTTGTCAAACAACCTTCTAGCATTCCCCTGTAAATCCAAAGAACATAATAAATATATGGCCTATCCCAAATGCAGACAAATATCGAAATTAATGTGAAAAGAATAAAACTGCTTGACCAACATATATTTAGGGAAAATAGGGAATTGACATTTTAACTGCAAGAAGTTACTAGGATTATAGTACAAAAATGTGTTAAAAAACACCATTTTCATCTACAACAAGCTGTATACCTTTTCTTTTTTACTTCGTCACGAAGCTCCAATAATTCAAGAGGAAACTTGCCCTGGTTGGCTCCCAATTTTTATAACTCATTTTCAACCACACAATTCATGGGACCCACAACTTTTAACAACTTTTTAACCACACATTTCATCAACTTCCATCAAAATCTATAATAAATCTGATTTTTTAGGCTAAATTTCCATGCGTAATCAGTTCTAGTAATTTTCTGCATTCCCTCAACATATCCCAAACAAAACAAACTCCTCTTAGCCTCAAAAGCTCAGTTACGAATTTCCAACCAATCAGGAATTTCCTTCATGAATTCTAAAACAGTAGCTTCCTTGATAACTGTCCAGAAATTTGGGAAGAACGAACTCTTTCCCTCCCTACCCCCACCCCCCTCTTGACAACAAAAAACCTTGTGAAAGAAAGAAAATGAGCAAATACACACACCCAGTCTTTTTGAATGATTTATTCTTAAAGAAAATTTTCAAGATCGTTTCCCTATTGTCATGCACGAGGTTGGACAAGTGGAGAACCAATATCTTATATAATTACAGAGACACTTTGCACGCAACTCAATTGTGAAAGAGTATTGTTGTTCATAAGTTGTGCTTAGCCATCAACAATCTATGTGGCAGCTAATAACTGCCACATTCTCCTATAAAATTGGAATCAATTTTAATTCATTGGAGAATGTTGCAGTGACCACGAACACTGTTGATGAATAGCATTATTCACCGTGAAATGGATGTGATTATGTTTTCCCGGTATGCCTACCAAAATAAAAACACAGCATGTACTTACAAACTTTATCATAGTAAATCTGCAATTAGCGATGCAATTTCATAAGCATGTCTCAAGTACTCAAATCCCATATATACAGGGAAAAGCAAGAATAACTAAATTTATAAAAGATTATTAAGCCTCCCTTTGGGAAGAATTTATAAATAGATAGAAACGAGTGGTGTATAAGTGGATAGTACTTATGGATCCATTGAAATGTATGAGTGAAAATGAAGTTTGATTGTATAAAAATGATTAAAATAATTTCGCCAAACAGAGACTAGATATAGAACGCTAGGAAAATGTCCTTAAATTAGACGAAGTTGTCTACTTTATATAATAGAGCCACAGGGGCTAATAAATGCAAAGAAGAAAAGATGAGAAACACAAAATCTTTTGCTCAAAGGAAAGAGAGAAAAAAATGTTTCCCAAAAGCTCTAAGCGCTTTATCATAATACATACAGACTAATTCCCAAACTAAGAGTAAACAATACAATACTGGAAGTGGTCATATCCAACAAAATTTTAAGTATCACAAGATCGTGGGGACAGGACGATACTCTAGGACAATTAAGAATTCTGAAAAATTGTTAGTTTCTGTAACTAAAAATAAACTCCCTGACTTCAATGATAGGACTACACATAAGCAAGGACAAAATTATTTTGATACGATTTGTAACTCCACTAATTAAGTTCCAACTCACTGAGAATAAAAGAACTGCAAGATTAAGCAATACCTACAAGGAAAAAGGCGACTTGTCTGTGATTCTTATCAGAAGCAAGCTGTGCAGGTGTGAGACCAGTATTATCTGCTACCGTCAGATCTTCTTTCTTCCCAGCTTGCACCAGCACAGTGCATGCTTCTAAATTACCCCAAATAGCAGCCCAGTGGAGAGGAGTACAACCTAAATGACAAAATGTATGTGAAATTTTTGAATTAAGATATAATAACATAAAATTTCGATGACATCAGTTACCCTTGAAAAATTATGAAAACGTCAGAAACACAGAAAAGTTATGGAATATAGAGCTTTTGAACTTACCTTCTGTTGGGCTGTGATGCCATTTGATCCAGTCCAACTGTTAGGCAATGATGAAAAGGCCCAAATTGGATTTATTACTTGATCCATTAAATATATACCTAGAAGGCCCACTTAACCGAGCCCAATATCCAGCCCACACACCATTAGTCGCTCTTGGACCGTTGGATTGACCCGCTGATCAACGGTTGATGATATTTACTACAAATACCTACCTTACTCCCTGTTTGGCCGTTGGATCGTCACTTTCTGTTTTTTCTCTTTCTCTCTGCCGTTTGGAACCTTCGAGTTCCTTTGTCTGTGTGACCCTTCCTCCTTCTCTTTGTGAGATTTCTGGTTGATTATCTTTGTGATAATCGTGTTCTTGTGTGATTCTCCTTTGTGTGAGTGATCGACCGAAGGTAGGCAGTTTGATTTCTTGAGTCCAGTGAAGTGACCTTGGTGTGTTTGGGTTGTGAGGGTTCGTTTTGAGTCTCGGTGCCTCTGTGATGGTTAATGGGTGTGGTCTGAGCCTTCGATTGAAAGATCTAAGCCTTGATGTTGTGATTTAGGGTTTATGATGTAATCTGCGATTCTATGATTTCATCTATGTTTCTTTGGATTCAGTTTATAATAGTGGTATCAGAGCTTTAGGCTTTCGGTCGTGAGTCTTCGATTGAAGGTTGAACACTGGAAAATTAATTTCCAGGAGTTCGACCGGAGATCGCGAAACCCTAGTTTTATGATTTTGTGTCGACATTGTGGTCTGTGGTGTTGATTCTACTCTGGACTGTGGAATGCGAGGGAGTTTTTGTGATTCCTCGATGTGATTTGAAAAAGAATCACAATACTGAGATCCTGTGGCCTTGTTTTGTGCTTGAACCCTAACTGATTGGAGCTACCAGGCCTTGAAACTTGAGGAAACTGAATCTGCAGGGGCACGTTTTGTGCCTTGGTGACCTGCAGTGAATCTATCCTTGCTGCAATATTTCTTTCTGGATTTCAGCTGGTGGTTAAATTGTTTAACCATTTTCGGTTTGCATTTCTTGAACCCCCTATGATCTCACACTCACTAAACACTGCCCTTATGTATATATGCCTCTATGTTGATATGTTTAGTTGCTGTACATTGTAACCTGTTACATTAGTTTGCAATATCTTGTAATAGTTGCTTGTGATCAATTAAGTTTGGGTGATTCAAATTGAGCCTTGACCTGAGAACTTGATTCTCACGGAATCCTGGTGAATTTGATCAACCCTAGGTCCTGCATATACTGATTCTTTAATTCTGAAATATTGTTTTACCTGCATTGTTGTATTTTCTTGATTTCTGTGGTGTTTACATTAGAATACCTAATGTTCCTGCTATTGATTGAAACTGTTTGTGAATAAAAATAATTGTGGCTCATTTTTCTTTTGACTGCATATTACTTTATATGATCTAAAACATAAATTTTTTGTGAAGGTCAATTTCAACAGTTTTCAAAAGGTTGATTCTCTGTTTTTGTTATAATTTGTGAAAAATTACTGTGTGTTAGTTCTTCACATATAAAACATGACAAAATCCTTTGAACTTGGTGTTTTTGATGGAAAAGGGGATTTTCCCATTTGGCAACAAAAAATGAGAGGTGTTTTAGTTCAGCAAAAGGTTTCTAAAGCAATAACAGATGAATTTCCTAATACCATGACAGAAGATCAAAAGGAAGAATCTGATGAACTTGTTTATACCTCCATTATTTTGCATTTATCTGATCAAGTTTTAAGAAAAGTAGGCAAACATGATACTGCTAAGGCCTTATGGGATGAATTAGAAAAACTTTACCTACCTAAGTCTTTACCTAATAAGTTGTTTCTATTAGAGAAATTTTTTAGCTTTAGGATAGATCCAACTAGAGACTTAGAGGATAGCTTAGACATTTTTAATAAGTTAGTTCAAGACATTATTAATACAGGTGAGAAAGTTTCTGATGAGTATAAGGCTGTAGTATTACTTAATGCAATACCTGAAGCCTACAAAGAGGTTAAAGCCGCCATTAAGTATGGTAGAGATACTCTTACACCTGATATTGTTATAGACTCTTTAAGGAGTAAGGAACTTGAACTTAAGTCTGAGAGAGGTAATAGTGGCCATGAGAACTTGTTTGCTAGAGGGAGGACTTTAAGTAGGTCTAGTGGTACTCAGGAAAGCCATAATAATCAGGGAAATAACAGTAGGAGAAAATTTAAAAGTAGAGGCAGGTCTAAGTCAAGGACTAGAACTAAGAAGTGTTATGGGTGTGGGAAATCTGGATATTTTATTAAAGACTGTTATAAGAAGAAAAATGAACAGAAACAAAAGGGTGTTGATGAAGGAAATGTGGTAGAATCTGAAGGTTCTGCCACAGTTGATGTATATGCTGTGACTGAAAATCTACCTAGCTCTGCAAATGTTATTGATGAGAATCAGAACCAAGAATGGATCTTGGATTCTGGTTGCACTTTTCATATGACCTATAAAAGGGCATATTTAGACAATTTTAAGAAAATTGATGGAGGAGAAGTAGTTATGGGAAATAATGTAGCCTGCAGAGTTGAAGGAGTTGGGAATGTCACTTTGAAATTCGATAATGGATACATTTACACTCTTGAAAGGGTGAGATATGTTCCTGAATTGAATAGGAATCTGATTTCCATAGGGAATCTAGATGATATGGGATTGCAAGGAAAAATAGGAGATGTCTTCTTGAAAGTGATAAAATGATCACTTGTTATTTTTAAAGGTGTTAAAAGAAATGGAATTTATGTGATCAAAGCTAGTACAGTATTTGATCACATAGGTCAGTCTTCTAGTGTAGAAGTTGATGCTACCGTAAAGTGGCACAAGAGATTGGCCCATGTAGGTGAAAAGGGCTTTCACATCCTTTATAAGAAAGGTGTGTTTGGGAAAGACTCTATATCTAAGGTGTCTTTTTGTGAAAATTGCACCTTAGGAAAACAGCATAGACTGCATTTTAACACAGGAAAACATAGAACCACCTCTATCCTTGAGTATATACATGCTGATTTATGGGGGCCTTCATCCACTGTTACTCAAGGAGGAAATAGATATTTCTTGTCCTTGATAGATGACTATTCAAGGAAGGTTTGGGTTTATTTGTTGAAACACAAATCTGAAACATTTGATAAATTCAGAACTTGGAATATTCTGGTGGAAAAGGAGATTGGGAAGAAAATTAAAATCCTTAGGACTGATAATGGCCTTGAGTTTTGCAATGCTGAATTTGATCAGTTGTGCAAAGAATCTGGTATTAAAAGGCATAAAACTGTACCTTATACTCCTCAGCAGAATGGAGTGGCTGAAAGGATGAATAGAACCTTGCTAGATAATGTTAGGTGCGTGTTGATAGGCTCAGGTGTCCCTAAGGTGTTATGGGGTAAAGCTGTAATGACAGCCTCATACATTGTTAATAGGACCCCCTCAAGTGCTCTAGGAGATAAAACCCCTGAAGAGTTATGGACAGGACATGTTCCTGACTATTCACATTTAAGAATCTTTGGTTGTGCTGCCTATTCCCATCAAAGTATAGGAAAACTTGAACCTAGAGCCCAGAAATGTGTTTTCTTGGGATATCCTGATGGGGTTAAAGGTTATAGGCTATGGAGTAAAGAAGTAAAAGGTTTTAGAATCATCACCAGTAGAGATGTTACCTTTGATGAGTCAAAGATGCCTTGTTTAGATAATAAAGAACCAAAAGGGGTACCTGGTGATGAAAGAGGTGATGGTACCAAGCTGCAGGTGGAGCTTGGTTTACCTACTGAACCTGTTAGTGATGAACAGGTAGATGAAGAAGCTGAAATAGCTTCTGATCCTCAAGAAAATGAAGAGGAAAATGTTCAAGAAAATCTGGAAAGTCAGCCTGATGAATTGGGAGATTACCAATTAACTAGAGATAGGACTAGGAGAGAAGTAAGAGAGCCTGTTAGGTATGGAGATTACCTTTCACTTGCTGTCTTGTCCTATCATGACTTAGTGTTTAAAGAACCAAAATCTTATGAAGAGGCAATGAGCTGCAAGCAGTCTGAGAACTGGCATGCTGCTATGATAGATGAAATGAACTCCTTAATGAAAAAA
>NW_019241590.1:40852-43771 GCF_002742605.1 Olea europaea var. sylvestris | reverse complement strand
AAGAATGCCAATTTGATTCGAAGTTTACGGATTTAATTCTTAAACGATGAATTAGGCAACCAACGATATATTAAATCGAAGACCTCCTAATTACACAATTTAAGAACATCACCCAAGGTTGCGAACACCACAAGAAATTCCAACCCGATCCCTTGATAAGTTCAAAGTCCCCAAAAACAAAGATTTGGAAGCAAATCGCCTCTTTGAATTAATTCTCAAATCAAAGTTTGTTCAATAATGAAAGATAAAAAATAATTTATACTACCCTAGGAAACAAGGAAACCACGAAATTCTGGAGTCCTAAAATAATGAAACTTGCTAAAAATAAGAAATTGAATCAAATTAAAATTCTCGCAAAAATTGAAAATTCGCGTCTTCAATTTTGCCATGCGACCGCATGGTAGAACTTGGTGCGGTCGCATGGTTGAAGAAGTTGCTGTCTCTCGAGTTTCGGTAGTCACTTGTGCGACCGCATGCCTGCGACACGGTGCGGTCGCATGGAGCTATGGTTTGGTCCCTTCTTCGACTGCTTGAATCACGTTGTTTCACAGGCTTCCGAACTTCGACCCCAACACGAAAGTTGTCACTTAGCTCATGGACTTCAACATAGTATGCTCCGTGCCTTGATCCATCAATTGTGCCACCCGTATTAGCTTTTCGAAGACCCAAGCTTGGTTTAGGTTTCTTCCAATCAAACTCCAATGCTTTGGTTCGTTTTGGCGAAACCCGTATCACATCACATCGATTCTAAATTTGATCATCTAGATAAAGTAAAAGCTAAAATAATTATAGTATTTAGTAGAAATCAAATATTAATCCCTATGGATTCGACACTCTATTTCCAATTTTATATTGCAAAACTTGACACCGTGCATTTGGTATAAATCACGTTATTAGAAAACGGGTGACAATCCTACACTAAATAACTGATCAAGCAATCATAGACTGATATTTACTAATACAAAATTCAAGGTGCAAAACAAAAGCACAATTAGAAGTTCACCATCAAGTTAAATGTACTGAATAGCAATTATCATCTATCATTTAGCACTAGTTATGATTAAAAGCCCAGTCTGCTATTCTATTAAAGAAGTTAAAAGAGTAGGAATTGCATTTAAAAAATAAAAAAATAAAAATTAACTCAAGAATACTTTTCATTCTTCCAACCAAGAACTGCAGATAAAAATATATATGTATATATATATGACTAAAATTCCTCCATAGAAGCCCACAAGAAAACCAAAAAACTATCCCATAGATCGCTAAGCCATCGTTCCCTTCCTTCAAAAAGTTTGGAGTTCCTTTTTGTCCATGTTATGATTAAAATTAACTCCCAAAGGGTTGGTTCAAAAAACCAATATTAAGTTAGGACCACAAGGGTCAACATAATCCACATCATATATATATATAAGAAGGGGGGGGGGGGGTTAAAACTACTGTTATTATAAGGCTGTTGAAAAAATGCTGTTTTTCTTAATTAAACTTAAATCCTATTCGGTACTCTCCTTAGTTTTTTGTAATTTTTTCTAAGAATTCTCTATAAATCCCCCCTTTTTTTTCACCACCTAAGACATATAAATTTGAATCTGATTTTCTTTTTTAAGGTTACCCGTGGCACTCCCTTAAAAAATTCCTAGATTAATTTATCCCTTTCTCCAACATTTCAGAAAACATCAAAAGGCTCACTCCGGCCAATAGTTTTCACTTATCTGGGTCACTCAGGATTAATCTAAAAACGGTATGGCTTCTGAAAATCAAGTTATGCTTTTATTATATGTATAGGATGAAATGAAAACAAAATAAATATTTACTAGATAAACATAAAAATATTTACTTCATAACATAAATCAGGGATTCATAAATTCATCTTAGAAATTTACGGCTAAGGATTTTCCTTTCGGGAAGTCCCTAAAGTTCTAAATAAAAACTTTTAAAGAACANGGTGAAGACGGCTCAAGGAAAAAGGAGACAAAAGAGATCAATTGAGAGGAAGAACGGCTACAAATTGGGAGAAGAATTCAAACGGCAAATGAGTTTTTCTTAATCTTTTCTTCTCTATGTTCTTTCCTTTGTATTTGATTATATCATTTATCCCAATCATGAACTAAATTCTAAATCTAGGGTTGATGTAACCTAACTTGAGACATTTGGATTCTAATATAGTTATCTCCGTTGATTTTTTCATTAATTTATTTGTGTTGATTCTTTTATAATTGAATAATTTGATGCTTTAATCTTAGCACTCGAGAGAGTAAAATTTAGGTGTGATCTAAGAACAACATAATCTAGATTTTGTGGATTTTAAGAGTAAGTACGAAATCTTTGAGGCTTATTTCATTTAAGAACCACGTACTTGATAAGTTCTATATATTTAATTTGGAATAGAGATATTGGAATTAAAGTATAAAGATAAATTCTATTCGGCACTCGAGAGAGAGATAAAATTAAACCGGCTTCTTGCCTATAAATTTAGGAAAAATTGATAGAAATAACTGGAGAAGTTGAAATACTGTGTTGATAGAGTAGTGAAATCATTCCCTAGGGCTTTCTCACTTAAATAAATCTCTTATAAATCACATAAAATTGCTTGAACTGTCATCACATCCACGTTAGATTAGAATAAAAACATCGTGATGCGAACGCGGATAGCAATGAACACTATCGAACCCACACGAGGTAACACCAATCCTAAGAATGCCAATTTGATTCGAAGTTTACGGATTTAATTCTTAAACGATGAATTAGGCAACCAACGATATATTAAATCGAAGACCTCCTAATTACACAATTTAAGAACATCACCCAAGGTTGCGAACACCACAAGAAATTCCAACCCGATCCCTTGATAAGTTCAAAGTCCCCAAAAACAAAGATTTGGAAGCAAATCGCCTCTTTGAATTAATTCTCAAATCAAAGTTT
>NW_019241590.1:30650-32393 GCF_002742605.1 Olea europaea var. sylvestris | reverse complement strand
GAGAGAGAGAGAGAGAGAGAGAGTGAGTCACATTGACTTCACACCTTCATTTACAGATTGCAAAGTAACTCATATACTTATCTTCAAGAATCTACTCTTCAGTTACTCAGGTCACGTGTTAGCAGGTAATATTTTAAACAAATTTATATTATACAACTAGATGTTAAGTTATTCTTTAAATACAATGCTTCCTACAATTTTCTTACATATAGAGTTCCTGGATCAAATCTCTTGTGGATAATGTATGCAACTTCACAATGTTGCGTGTACATTCAAGCGACTAAATCTAATAAAATCTCAACACTCGATGGTAATTAATCGCTGGTGCCCGACCTGTTGCTGGTTATCAATTATTGATCAAATTTATTTCCATATAACAGTATTAGCAACTCTATTACACTTCACATCTCAGGATGATGGTCTTTCCGCTACGCGGGAAATTTACTTCTGACAGCTTAGTTACAGAATCTTACTCAGCTCAACAAAATACAAATTTGAACTGAGATACATATTCACCAAGCAATTAATTTCTCAACGAAGTCATTAACTCCCAATATACAAGCACAAATGACAAACCCAGAACCCCGTCTGCAGAGCCGGTCCTGTGATTTATGGGCCCTGAGGCAAAGCATGTAAAGTAGGCCCCCCCAGCGAAAGCAATTTAAATACAAAATTCAATGGTGTATTATACGACTCATTGCTAACTTAAAAAACTAACATTAAAACAACAACTAAATATATTATAGAAACAATTTATATTATAAACCATCAAAACTAACAATGTTTCAAACAATTAGTTGAATACTATTCGTCTAGCCGTTTTGGAGGCAAAAATATCAATCAAATCTGAATAATTTAGCTGCCCAACCATTTCTTTTTCTATTGATAACATGGCCAACCCGTTTAATCTTTCTTGTGACATAGTTGATCGAAGATAGATCTTGATCAACTTCAATTTTGAGAAACTTCTTTCCGCAGATGCAACTGTAACCGGTATGGTTAACAAAATTTTGTAAGCAATATAAGCATTTGGGTAACAAATATTGTGAGTCTTCAAATATTGCAGCACTTTAATTGCTCTTGTTGCTTCATTTGGTAAATAAATTTTCAAGACTTGTAACTCCGAACATAAATCATCTCCACTGATGTCCGAACGTCCATCATGTTCAAGATATTTCTCAAGATTCATACAAGAGTTCAACAAACTTGATAAAGTTGCATTCCTTAATCTTTTCAAATTAAACAAAAATCCAAATATGTCATCATATTGTTTGAATTGTTCAAATCGACCCCTTAGAGAAGATAGAGCTCGATCAATTATAAAAATAAAGTACTCAACTCTAAAAGATTCTTCTGCTGATTGCTTTACCTCATCACTATTACTTTCATCAAATTGTTTTTTCCTTCGAACTATGCATTTTTCTGTAAATACAACTTCAATTCCCATTTCGTTAGCCTTTTTTGTTGCTTCATCCATATCAACGGCAAATCCGATTTCTATATAATCTTCAAAAAATAAAACAAGTCCTTGCAATAGATCGATAGCATGATCAATATCCATGGATACGGTTTGAAGAAATTTTCTCACAATATTGACTGCATGCAACAACCTGTACCAGATTACTATGCCAAGCAAGAACTCAAAATTCTAAAGTTCATGTGTTGCTAACGACTTAGCTTCACTCTTCACCTTAGGATCTTCGTTAGATTCTGCCAAATCAAGTAAGGCTTCTCTTATCTGTG
>NW_019241590.1:25453-30222 GCF_002742605.1 Olea europaea var. sylvestris | reverse complement strand
AAATATTGTGAGTCTTCAAATATTGCAGCACTTTAATTGCTCTTGTTGCTTCATTTGGTAAATAAATCTTCAAGACTTGTAACTCCGAACATAAATCATCTCCACTGATGTCTGAACGCCCATCATGTTCAAGATATTTCTCAAGATTCATACAAGAGTTCAACAAACTTGATAAAGTTGCATTCCTTAATCTTTTCAAATTAAACAAAAATCCAAATATGTCATCATATTGTTTGAATTGTTCAAATCGACCCCTTAGAGAAGATAGAGCTCGATCAATTATAAAAATAAAGTACTCAACTCTAAAAGATTCTTCTGCTGATTGCTTTACCTCATCACTATTACTTTCATCAAATTGTTTTTTCCTTCGAATTATGCGTTTTTCTGTAAATACAACTTCAATTCCCATTTCGTTTGCCTTTTTTGTTTCCCATTTCATTTGCCTTTTTTGTTGCTTCATCCATAGCAACGGCAAATCCGATTTCTATATAATCTTCAAAAAATAAAACAAGTCCTTGCAATAGATCGATAGCATGATCAATATCCATGGATACGGTTTGAAGAAATTTTCTCACAATATTGACTGCATGCAACAACCTGTACCAGATTACTATGCCAAGCAAGAACTCAAAATTCTGAAGTTCATGTGTTGCTAACGACTCGGCTTCACTTTTCACTTTAGGATCTTTGTTAGATTCTGCCAAATTAAGTAAGGCTTCTCTTATCTGTGCGGTTTGCTCCATTATAGGCTTCACACTCTCAACATGACTTTCCCAACGTGTTTGTGACAATGGCTTCACTGTCAACCCTTTTACATTATCTTTGAAAATTTTCCATCGCTTGGTAGAAGAGGAAAATAAAGTGTAGATATGTTGTATCACTCCGAAGAAGGATACAGCTTTGGAACAACAATTCACCATATCACATAGTGCTATATTTAGACTATGAGCACTACATGGAGTATAGAAAGCTCGGGGATTCATTTCATGTACTCTTTTTTGTACACCTTTGTGCTTCCCACTCATGTTAGATCCATTATCATACCCTTGCCCTCTAATGTCATCAATATCCAGATCAAATTTGATCAAAGCCTTTTGAAGCTCGGTTGCAAGTCCAAGTCCTGTTGTATCATCTACCTTCAAAAATTCAAGCCAATGTTCCTCAACTATAGGTAAGTTTGCTGAATCAGCTACAAATCGTACTATCAAATACATCTGCTCCTCACGACTTGCATCTGGAGTACAATCAAGTATAACCGCGAAATATTTTGCATGTTTAACTTTCTTGACAATTGCATTTCTCATCTCATTAGCCAACAACTGTATCAACTCATTTTGGATTTTTTTCCCAAGATACGTGTATTGAATCTCTCTTGCATTAGCCCGCCGAAGGTGCTCTTTCATTACTGGATCAAACTCACTAACCATTTCCACCATTTGTAAAAATAGGCCATTATTCTCAACATTTAGCCTCTCATCATCTCCTCGAAATGGCAAGGTATTTTTGGCGAGTCTTTTAACAATAGCGATTATCCTTATTAATACATGCCTCCAATGTTCTCTTTCTGCATCGATCAACAATTCAACACTTTTATCAATTGTAGTTTTTGTTCGAAGCCTATTTTCCAATTCAATCCAGTCAGTCATGCAACATAAATGGTCTTCATTTCCTTCATGACTTTTAATAGACCGATGCAAATTATGCCAATCTTTGAATCCATCATTACCTAGTTGGCCAACTTTGGTCACATTTTTGGGTGTTTTAAATAACTTGCAACAAAAGCAGAAGATCCTGTCCATAGATATTGAATATACTAGCCATCTTCTATCAATTGTTTGCCCATTTCGTAGCAGTCGCTTATATTGTGAAGAATCGAAATGTCTATTTCTACGATCTTTTGGAAATGAGATGTTATCAACTCTTTTTGGACCCCTTTCAACTAAGTAATCTCTTGTTTTCTGATCAATGATTTTCCAATTCCTGGGATCATCCAAATTTAAAGAAAAGGAGCCCTCTTCTTCCTTATCATCTTCTTCATTATTAGAGGCGGGTTTCATCACTTCTTCTTCTTTATCATCTACTTCATTAACATAGTCAGGTTGACTCACTTCTTCATCCGCACTATCTACTTCATTAACATGGGCAGGTTGAATCTCTACTTCATCCTCATTCAACGCATTCACATTGTTGCTTTTGAAGTACTTGTTAATATCCCCTACTTGACTTTGAATCAATGCAATTTCATTCCGTTTCCTTTTCCTCTTTTGAGCACCAGACTCATATTTAGGAGGCATAGTGCATGAGTCTGTATCTAATGTCCAATGATTAACCTAAAAAACAATTATAAAATATCTCAATCATCACACAATTACAATTTCCAATACAATTACTATGTGCGCCTGTGCAATTGTTCATCCCACAATAAACCAATCATATAAGCCGACCAGGCTGCAATTATATAAGCCGACAAGGTTTCAAACATTTTCAATCTCTTTAATAACAAGTTAGGGCAAGCTATTACTTACCTGAGAAGTGAAATTTTGACGATAATTGTGAAATTACACCGTTGAGTATGATCTCGTCACAACTCACAAGCCTAAAACAAAAATTTATATAAAAATATAAGTAACGGGCCCAACAGGAACACAAATATAAGTAACGGGCCTAACGGCTTCCATAAACACAAAATTGGCTTCTTAAATAAGATTTCCAATGTGGTAAATTAATCAATAAATAGAAGAATAAATTAACAGATATGTTTTACACATCTTTGATAGCCTTTCTTTCAGATAAATGGAGTATATTTACATAGTTCTGGGAGATCAATAGGGAGCTGATGGCATTTATAGAATTGTTGGTTCATTATATGATCTGAAAAGTAGATTTGCTCCCTCTCCTTTCATTTTTTGTGATTATCAAGCAAAGAAATGAATGAGTGGATAGTCTTCCACATGGTACAAAATTATCATCTCATTTAATACCTTCCAATCTCCCATGATTCTAACATTTTAACATAATCCAATCATGCTTTACTAAACTATAAAGCCTTCAGACACCTTAATATAGTAAGGGGAAAAAGAAGGGATAAATGAGAGTTATAACTTTTTTTTAATTAAAAGATTAAAATGAGTGTGTTTGTTTTGTTTTTTTTTTTTTTGTTTTGGTTTTTTTTTTTTTTTGGTTTTAACATTCTTATGATATGTTGTAGTAGTAAATTAGCATGTCACATAAGAATTATTAGAAGATTTGTTATAGTATGACTGTCAATTAAGTAATTGAATTGAAATTTGAAGTTCAATGAAATCAATTGAAACTAAAGTGAAGTTCAATAGCTCAATTGAAACTAAATTAAATTCTAGTGACCTAATTGAGAATCTTCTGATAGTTCAGTGACCGCATTGAAATTTACTGGCTTATAGGCCAAAAGGCCCAAACCCTAAATGCATGCAGCATGTATACTGGAATTTCATTTTCCCCCAAATCCGCTCAAAATTCAGTCCACTTCCACATTTTTTTTTCTTTTTTGAAGCTACCAATAGGTAAATACCAAAATATACTTATTAGTATATTTCTGTGGCATGGATTTTCTTGATTTTTCTCTAATTAAGCATTCTTGTTCCTGTAATTTTATTTAGATGACTTGACTTTTTCAGGCTTGGAATTATTTTGTATAGTTTCTGATTTTGCTGCATAATTTCAACCAGTAAACTTAAAGACCAAAGTTCAAGACTAAAATTCATACACTGCTGTAGCCTGCAGTCGGCTCGGCACTCGGCAGAAGCTGAAGGGCGCTGGGCGGACAGGCGAGTGGCGACAACAGGCGACTATCGGACTGGAGTGGGGACTGACGAGCAGAGCTGCAGAGGCGTCGAGCAGCGAAGCAGATACAGTTTGGGGAATTTTAGATTTTGGGAGTTTTTGATTGAATTGAATTTTGGGAATTTTTGGTTAATTGGGTTGGATAGTGGATATTAGATAGGTAAATTGGGTTGGGTAAATAATTTGAAAGGGAAATGGATTGTGGGCTCGTTGATAATTGGTTTTGGTTCTTTGGGCCGACTGTTTTTAAGAGGGAAAAAAATTATTGGGCCAAAATTAGGCCCTTTAAGCCGGCTGGATAATTGGTTTTGGTTTGGGCCAGTTTGTTTTCAAGAAAAAAAAAATTAATTTGATCAAAACGAGGCCCCCTATGGTCCTGGGCCTGAGGCGCGGGCCTCACTCGCCTCAGCCCAGGACCGGCCCTGTGGCCTGGGTCTCATCTTCCTTCTTCCTCTTAGGGTTTAATTTGGCTTTGGACAAAGAACGTATGAATCAATGGAGAGGACGAAGGAGAGAGAGATTACAAGCCTCTTTGAAGTGAATAGTCTAGAATCCATTCAGCTACAGTATGGAACCAGACAAGTGTGAAGGCTTTGGTCCAAGAATGAATTGTACAACTGCATCCCTCTTTTATAATAAGTGGGAGTTAAACTTCTCGATCTTTGTTTATTGTAGTAATTATTTCTTTAGCTTTTTTAATGAATTTTTATTTTCAACGTTCTATTAATTAGTATCTCTCGTCCTTGACGATAATTTATATCAAAATACTTTATTTTCATGTTTTGAAAATGGAGAACTATTTTTTTCACAATCTTTATTTATTTATTTCTATATATGATGAAAAAATAAGTTATTTTACGTCATTTCAACAAATTTTTGGACATAAAATTATTATCAAATACAAAATGTGCTAATTCTTTGAAAGTTTAAAGATAAGAATAACATGAAAA
>NW_019241590.1:20418-22554 GCF_002742605.1 Olea europaea var. sylvestris | reverse complement strand
AGAATCACAAAGAATCGATACAAATTTAGGAAGAAACGGAGTTCCTTCACTTATATTTTCTTTCGCCTCCCTTTTAGAAGAAATTTCTCTCCTCACAATCTCTCATACTATATACAAAATACAACTCAATCATCACTTAGAAATTTACAGAGATTGGACTCAAAAATCACGAAGCAGTAAGAACCCTCAAGAAGAAGGAGACGAAGAGAAAACCCTAGAAGAGAATAAGACCGTATCTCATCAGAAAAGGCAAGGGAGGACTTTATAGTCCAGTTAAAACGTCCAGATCCAACGGTCCAGATTGAGCTAGATGAAGGGCCAACAATTAATCTCACATTTTAGAGAATAAGTGCATTTTTCAGAAACACGCTTTCACTTAAGTCCAAGACCCGGTGGCCCAACAAATAGTTCAATGTTCAAATGAATTCAGCCCAATCAAGAATAGAAAGGCAATCCACAACAATCTCCATCTTGCTGATCTATTCTTGAAAATCTTTTGTGGATTTAAAAACCAAAACACTTGTTTCATTTGCTCTACACAAGTTGTAAGAAAAAGAAAAATAGTTAGTTTATATTCAAAGACAATATACAAAGAAAAACTGAAATTTTATCCATTACCTTCAACAGATGTTCAGAATTTTTAAATAGTTCCTAAACTTATTTAAGGGCAATACCTTAGTACCAATATCAGAATGATTACATTCAGTTGGGATTTTAACCAAATTAATAAGACCCTTTTCACCCATATTTCTGACAAAATGAAATTTAATGTCAACATTCTTAGTCCGATCATGGTATACAAGATTTCTGCTCAAATGAATTGCAATTTGGTTGTCTGTATAGATTTTAACAACCTCATTCACAAAACCAATTTCACCCAACAAGCCCCTTAACCACAATCCTTCTTTAACAGCATCACATGCTGCTATATGCTCAGCTTCTGTAGAAGACAATGCTACCAGTTTTTGTAATTGTAACTTCCAGCTAATACACCCATCACAAAGAGTAAATACATAAGAAGAAGTTGATATTCTTTTATCTAAATCACCTGCAAAATCAGAATCTGTATAGCCCTTAGAATAACACATTCATTACATCTTTGAAATTTGAATCCCTGTTCTGTTGATCCTTTTAGATATTTAATCATCCACTTAATTGTTAATCAATGTGTTTCACCTGGATTAGCTATAAATCTACTAAGAATGCTTATTCCATGAGCTAAATCAGGTCTGGTACATATCATAAGATACATAATTGAACCAACAAAATTAGCATAAGGTATTTTACTCATTCTATCATACTCTTCATCAGTTTTTGGGGATTGTTCATTAGAAAGCTTGAAATGATTTGCTATGGGTAAAGTCACAGGTTTACATTCAATCATAGCAAAATTTCCAAGTACCTTATTAGTATAAGAATTTTGATTGACATACAAAATGCAGTTTTTTCTGTCTCTTTTAATCTCCATTCCTAAAATTCTTTTTGCTTGTCCTAAATCTTTCATTTCGAATTCAATTTTGAGTTTTTCTTTAATAGAATCAATTTCAGATCTCTCATGGCAGGTAACAAGCATATCATCAACATATAGAAGAAGATAAAGGGAATCAGGTCCTCCTGACCTTTTGAATAAAAAAACAATAGTCAAAATTACTTTTAATAAATCCCAGATTTTGAACATAAGAGTAAAATTTCTCATACCTTTGCCTGGGTGTCTGTTTCAAACCATAGAGTGACTTTTTAACAAGCAAACCTAGTCAGATTTTTTATTCATTTCAAAACCCTTTGGATGATTCATATAAATGGTTTCTTCTAGATCACCATCTAAGAAGGCTATCTTAACATCAAGCTGGTTCAATTCCCAGTTGAAATGTGCTGTTAAGGCTAAAAAAATTCTGGTAGAGGTGTATTTAACAACAGGTGAAAATAACTCATTATAATTAGTTCTCTCTTTCTTTGTGTAAAGCCTTTTGCCACAAGTCTGGCCTTATACCTTATACCCCCCAGATTCAAGTTCACCCTCTTTAACTTTGTAAACCCATTTACAGTCAACAATCTTTTGATGTTTAGGTCTATTGACAAGGGTCCAAGTTTTATTCTTTATTAGGGAATCCATCTCCTCTTGCATGGCATCTATCC
>NW_019241590.1:0-1198 GCF_002742605.1 Olea europaea var. sylvestris | reverse complement strand
CGCATTCAAGTCTTCACATTTGTTGATATAAATTTTGTTTTGATCCATCTTGTTGCCATATTTTCTTGTGATTTTCTCTTTTTTCTTCTCCATCTCTCAATTATTTCCAACAGTACACCCCCTCTTCTGGGAATGCAGGGCAAGAATGGTTCTAGAGCGGCAGGCAAAACCACCTTAGATAAATTATATCCTTTAGGCATACATTTATCGGCTATATGGTAGTCCGTGGACAACTGGGCAGCACAAAGAGTCATGCTTCGCAGCCTTTGATAGCTTTTAGAGAATCCTTGCACGGCCCCTCCATTGCCAATACTATCTCTGATACCGCCTCCCCAGCAAGATTCATGGCAGATGTCACCGTGCATGCAACCATAAATAATACAGTATCTCCCTTTAATGATCTTGATTTAATTGCCATAATTTTATATGATTTAAGTTCTTCAGAGATATTTGTAAAATGGTGGGCTATTTATATATAAAATCTAGCAATAAAAGGAGTACGTTTTTTATGTGAATTGAGTTTCTGTTGTACTTTTATTTGCTACTGTTATCTTTCATATTCAGTTTTAAATATCATTATAAAAAATAATCAATGCCGAATAATTGTTTTTCAAAATGTAAAACTATCATATCAAAAAATTTCAATGCTAACTAATGACTATATATATAGCAAGGAAAACACCATTGGAAGGAGTTTGGGTCGGAGATGAGCAGGGGCGGACCCAGAGCTTTAGTATTGTGGGGTCAAAATTTTAAAAATAATTTTTTTTAATAAACAACATAATATCAATGAAAACAAATTAATATGTATTTTGACACTTTAAAAAAGTCGTATAATTACTTCGTTATTAATATTATTAAATAAATTTTGCTACTGTATAGTTTTATTTATTATTTCACTGGCAAATACTGAGCTAACATTGAGTAAATTAAATTGAATATAGAAATTAAAATTGAAATAAAATTCAAGTTTAATTCAGGAAGTAAATGAAATTCAAATTTAAAGCAAATATAATTCGAAAGTAATTCAAATTGCATTTAATCTGTAAAGACCCTAAAAAATTTACGTCATATTTCATGTAAGACTTTCGAGTGAAACGATATAAATTATATTGAAAAATTTATCATGCAAAAATAATAATTAATTAAATTTTTTAAAAGAAAAAAACGAGTCAGACGTCTTTTTTGAGGTGTACGT
>NW_019241589.1:0-1694 GCF_002742605.1 Olea europaea var. sylvestris | reverse complement strand
TGGGAAATTATATAGGTTTGAAACATTTATTATCTGAGAAAGTCGAATATTAATTTTAATTATATATTTAAAATTTTTACTCACATTAACTACACATTTCATGAAATTCAGAGCCTATTTGTCTTCGATTATGGGCGAAAATATGGAGTTTTGAATAGTATTTTTTGGAGAATGTGTGGTTAAAATTTAAAGAACTTTTATTAGTTTGTATATAAAATATTTTATTATGTGAATGTGTGGTAAAAAATGTTACTGTAAAAAATAATTTAATTTTGTTAAATGATGACAAACAGGGACTCACAATTACTCCTCTTTAATTATAAAGGTTGAACCCCAACCTTAAGGGCTCCCACCGATCCTGCCCTAGGCCATCGTGGAGGAGGTAAATCGCAGGATGTGCCTCCCAGGAGCCAGGGTGGAGAGCACATGAATAGGCCAAGGTTGTTAACCCATATGGTAACTCCCGCTTGCAACAAAGTCAATTCCACCTTGCGGAGAATCGAACTTTGCACACTGCCGCGCTGAGCCCTATCCGCCCTCCCCTTTGTCACTGGGAGATATGCTCTGGGGGCAACTCCTCTTTAATTATATATAAATTTTTAAATGGATGCTAAGGAATTGTGTGTAGCCATTAAAATTTTACTTATTCATTTCTAAATTATTCTAAGAAAGTATATTAAATTTTCTAGATATGATTGAATCTTTTTTACTATACTTGTTAAGTCCTTGTTTGATTTATATAAAAATTATATTTTGATAAAAATTGATGAAATATATGATAAAAAAATTGATAAAAATTATTAATTCTATAAAATATGTGAATGAAAATGAGTTTGGGAACAAGAAGGGGAGGAATTTATAAATAGAGGTCAAACAAGGGCTAAAACTCTCTTGAGCGGGGCGGGGGAAGCCTTCGGATTGACCATATCCATTCGTGTACAGGAATAGTTCACAAGGATTTTCTTTTTTTTTATAGGGAACATATGACGACATTTCATTGAAAGTTGGGCAAAAAAAATAAATAAATAAATAAAAATCGTACGAGTACTGTCAACACAGCACTTGTAAGCAATTTCCAGGGAAATTGTCCTTACTGTTTGCTAGCAATTTATTTTTTAATTACGCTACACATATAGGGCCACATCGGCCCTACACGTGCTAGCGGGACAATTGTCCCTCTGTGATAGAGGGGAGAAAAACTCTTAACACGTATGGTCCAATACACGCAGCATAATATTTCCTTTTTTGGTAAATTTATAGTTTGGAAAATTTACCCTTCATAAAAAATTTTGGTCTCTAACTATTAACTTTTATATTATTTTGGTCATTATCGATGGATTTTGCCTTATATGTCTGTAAAAACGGTAAGTGCCTCTCAATTAACATAATTTTAGGCGTCATTTAGCACATATTAATATAAAAATGAAAATAAAAAATATAGTCGTTAGGAGCTCCACACAAGAGATAGAAAGTCAAATATGATGTCTTGATATGATGGATAGTAGTCATATTTTTCATTTTAATGAGCAAAAAATGGGAAACAAACGGGGGCTAAGTAAGTAATGGAATATGACTCATTTTCTTTGAAATGTAACTTATATGATGACACATGTCTTCTAAGTTCATGCTTTGAAATTATATTCACGTTCAATTGGAGAACACTTATGAAATGTTCTGTTTGCAAATTAGATAAT
>NW_019241588.1:0-1694 GCF_002742605.1 Olea europaea var. sylvestris | reverse complement strand
GCCCCTAACGCGAGTTTTGTTTCCGATCAATCAGTCAAATTTGAGCCCATTCCGACACCGTCACGAAAAATGACGAAATTGCCACCGGCTCGATTTTTGTTTCCGAAAAATCTGTCAATTTTTAGCCGATTCCAACACCGTCGCGAAAAATGACGAAATTGCCTCCGGCTCAATTTTTGTTTCCGATAAATCTGTCAAATTTGGGCCCATTCCGACACAGTCGCGAAAAATGACGAAATTGCCTCTGGCGCGATTTTTATTTCCGATCAATCAGTCAAATTTGAACCCATTCCGACACCGTCACGAAAAACGACGAAACTGCCCACAGTGCGATTTTTGTTTCCCATCAATTTGTCAAATTTTAGCCGATTCCGACACCGTCGCGAAAAATGACGAAATTGCCCCTGGCGCGATTTTTGTTTCCGATCAATCAGTCAAATTTGGGCCCATTCTGACACCGTCGCGAAAAATGACGAAATTGCCCCCCGAGCGATTTTTGTTTCCGATAAATTTGTCAAATTTTAGCCGATTCAAACAACCTTCGCGAAAAATGACGAAATTGCCCCTGGCGCGATTTTTGTTTCCAATCAATCAGTCAAATTTGGGCCCATACCGACACCGTCGCGAAAAATGACGAAATTACCCTTGGCGCGATTTTTGTTTCCGATTAATCTGTCAAATTTTAGCCGATTCCAACACCGTCGCGAAAAATGACGAAATTGCCCCCGGCGCGATTTTTGTTTTCGATAAATCTGTCAAATTTGGGCCCATTCCGACACCATCGCGAAAAATGACGAAATTGCCCCCGGCGCGATTTTTGTTTTCGATAAATCTGTCAAATTTGGGCCCATTCCGACACCATCGCGAAAAATGACGAAATTGCCCCCGGCGCGATTTTTGTTTTCGATAAATCTGTCAAATTTGGGCCCATTCCGACACCATCGCGAAAAATGACGAAATTGCCCCCGGCGCGATTTTTGTTTTCGATAAATCTGTCAAATTTGGGCCCATTCCGACACCATCGCGAAAAATGACGAAATTGCCCCCGGCGCGATTTTTGTTTCCGATCAATCATTCAAATTTGGGCCCATTCCGACACCGTTGCGAAAAATGACGAAATTGCCCATGGCGCGATTTTTGTTTTTGATAAATCTGTCAAATTTGGACCCATTCCGACATAATCGCGAAAAATGACGAAATTGCCCCCGGCGCGATTTTTGTTTCCGATCAATCAATCAAATTTTAGCCCATTCCGACACCGTCACGAAAAATGACGAAATTGCCCCCGGCGCGATTTTTGTTTCCGATAAATTTGTCAAATTTTAGCCGATTCCGACACCGTTGAGAAAAATGACGAAATTGCCCCCGGCGCAATTTTTGTCTCCGATCAATCAGTCAAATTTGAGCCCATTCCGACACCATCACCAAAAATGACGAAATTGCCCCCGGAACGATTTTTGTTTCCGATCAATTTGTCAAATTTTAGCCGATTCCGACACCGTTGAGAAAAATGACGAAATTGCCCCCGGCGCAATTTTTGTTTCCGATCAATCAGTCAAATTTGAGCCCATTCCGACACCATCACGAAAAATGACGAAATTGCCCCCGGAACGATTTTTGTTTCCGATCAATTTGTCAAATTTTAGCCGATTCCGACACCGTCGCGAAAAATGACGAAATTGCCCCCGGCGCGA
>NW_019241587.1:0-1694 GCF_002742605.1 Olea europaea var. sylvestris | reverse complement strand
TTTTCCGTTGTTAGTTTTTTGTTCAACACATCTTCATCTTGACATAATTATTCGGAGGCCGAAACGAAGGAATTTGGTTAAAATCCTGTGATACTGGGTATGTGCCTCGAGTCCAATTTCTAGGGCCGTTTCCAATCAACCTGTGAAATTTTAGCCCATTCCGACACCGCCGCGGCAAATGACGAAATTGCCCCAGGTGCGATTTTTCTTTTTTGAATTTTCTTTCCCGTACATCTCTAACTTGACATAATTAATACGAAAATTAATTATTCGGCGGCCTAAGCGAAGGATTTTGGCTAAAATCCCGAGATCTCGGGTCTATGCCCCGAGTCCAATTTTTGGGGCCGTTTACAATCAACCAGCAAAATTTCGGCCCATTCCCACAACGATGCGACAAATGACAAAATTGGCCCTAGTACGGTTTTGCGTTGTTAATTTTCTATCCAACACATCTTCAACTTGACATATTTAAAATGGAAATTAATTATTCGGATGCCTGAACGAAGGAATTTGGCCAAAATCTCGTGATCCCGGGTGTGTGCCCCGAGTCCAATTTCACGGGCCTTTCCAAATACTTGCCAAATTTCGGCCCATCCCGACACCGTCGCGACGAATGACGAAATTGCCCCTGGTACATTTTTGCGTTGTTAATTTTCTATCCAACACATCGTCAACCTGATATAATTAATACGAAAATTAATTATTCGGAGGCCTAAACAAAGGAATTCAGCTAAAATCCCTAGTATATGCCCTGAGTCCAATTTCTCGAGCCGTTTCCAAACAACCTGCCAAATTTCATCCCATTCCAACACCGTCGCGACAAATGACGAAATTACCCCTGGTTCGGTTTTTCTTTTCTTAATTTCCTATCCAGCACATCTTCAACCTGACATAATTAATAGGAAATTAATTATTCGGAGGCCTCAACGAAGGAATTTCGCTAACATCCTGAGATCTTGGGTCTATGCCCTGTCCCCAATTTCTGGGGCCGTTTCCAATCAACCTGCCAAATTTCGGCCCATTCCGACACCGTCACGACAAATGACGAAATTATCCCTGGTGCGGTTTTGCGTTGTTAATTTTCTGTCCAACACATTTTCAACCTGACACAATTAATACAAAAATTAATTATTCGGAGGCGTAAACGAAGGAATTTAGCTAAAATCTCGAGATCTCGGGTGTATGCCCTGAGTCCAATTTCTGGGGCCGTTTCCAATTTACCTGTGAAATTTTGGCCCATTCCGACACCGTCGCGACAAATGACAAAATTGCCCCTGGTGCGATTCTGCGTCGTTAACCTTCTGTCCAACACATTTTCAACCTGACATAATTAATACGGAAATTAATTATTCGGAGGCCTAAACGAAGGAATTTGGCTAAAATCCCATGATCCTGGGTTTGTGCCCTGAGTCCAATCTCTCGGGCCGTTTCCAATCAACCTGCCAAATTTGGCCCATTCCAATACCATCGCGAGAAAGGACGAAATTGCGCCTAGTGCGGTATTTCTTTGTTAATTTTTTGTCCTAAACATCTTCAACTTGACATAATTAATATCGAAATTAATTATTCGAAGGCCTAAACGGAGGAATTTGGCTAAAATCTCGTGATCCCGGGTCTGTGCTCCGACTCCAATTTCTGGGGCCGTTTCCAATCAACCTGCCAAATTTCGGCCCATTCCGACACCGTCGCGACAA
>NW_019241586.1:0-1694 GCF_002742605.1 Olea europaea var. sylvestris | reverse complement strand
CAAGCCCAATTACATAAATAAAATCTAAAACATAAATAAAGTCCAACTAAAAATAAATAAAAAGTAGATATCCTCATCAAATTCACTTTTTAAAAATCTGTCCATAAAAAATGGGGCTCAAACAGGGGCAAAGTATCTTCTTTTAAAATACCAGGAAAATATAATTAAAAAAGAAACAGAGTAGAAAAAGAAAAAAAGAATTAAAACGACAAACCTCACAACTATCCAGGACTAATGATCTCAATACAGGGCAGCCACCTCCATCACTGAAAACTTCGCAAATAGAGTTTGTCAATGATTCACATTCAGTGAGGTCTACTTCTTGCAAGAATGGGCATTGCAATGTCAATGAGGTCAAGCTTTCTTGCTTCTGTAAAACTAATTTCTGAAAGAAAAGATTTAGGGGAAAAAATTATTCCTATGATTACCTGGGGGAAATAATTATTCCTCGGATCTAACTACAACAAGGAGAAGCATTTCCTTTAAGAAAACAATAATCATTAGATGGAGAAAACATTTCCTTCAATTGAAGACATACTTTAAGGTTATTAGATGTGATATTGATTCTTTGGAGAGCAGGACAATTTGAAACTGTAATTGATGACAGCACACTGCTTCTGAGACTTAAATCAACAAATCTGCAAGCATGACCATACAAAATCATTCTCAGGCAAAAGCAGACGTTAAGGTTCAGAAAACGGGGTAGAAAGAGTAGAATATACTTGCGACAATGCACAAGCCTTATGTTCTCCAAATGTGGCAGGTCCAATGATACTGATGCCAATAAGCTGCAATTATCCAGCTCAAGAACCTATAATACACAAAAGAAATCTAGATTTCAACAACCTCAAAGAGTATACAATTAAATAAACCACAAAAGTTAGGGAAAAAAGAAGTGCTCAAGAAAAACATTCAAACCTTTAACAAGTCACTATAAGATATGGCGGCCATTGAAGCTGATGTTATACCCTCACAGCTGTGAAGCTTAAGGACTGTCAACATTGGAAGTCTCACAGACTTTGAAGAGAGAAATAAAAAGTCAGCCAGCTAATACACATTAATATACCAGTAAAAGAGAAGACAAAAGAACTAAACCTCAAGAGAGATGTTCGGGCAGTATGAAGCATCAAGGATGCTGAGATTTACACAGACCCTAGCTATTTCACGTACTGTCTCATCACTAACACAAGAACAGTTTGACATATCCAAGGATTCCAAGAGCGGGCATGACGTTGCTGCTGATCGAATTGCAGCATCTGAAAGCTTGTGACAAGAACCTATATCAAGGTCATGCAAAAGGGGACAATTGAGAACAGCATGTGGCATACTACTGCGCTTCAGAGACAAGGTTTCAAGCTGGGGGCACCTGAACAACACTGCAATTCAGAAAACTTTGGCACATTTGGTAGAAATTTAAGAATATAATTTAACATATATTATCACCTGATAGAAACACGGAGCACACGGCACTTCACTATCTGAAGATCACGCAGTCTATCATGATAAATTGGGATCTCCTGGATTCCATTACCAAAAGTGGCATCATTGACAGTCAAACTCTTCAATGAGTGGCAATCTGTTATCGCTAGAAAAAAGGTCTCCGCTAACTGACCTTTGCCAAGGGTCAAAACCTCAAGATTTCTGACAAAAATAAGAAAATCAGAAGCAGCCTTATATTGGACAAACATAAATTA
>NW_019241585.1:0-1694 GCF_002742605.1 Olea europaea var. sylvestris | reverse complement strand
GATGATTACTACAATCGTTGACTATGAATAGTATATAAGGGAATGACTTAATACATGAGTGCGTGAGGCGGAAATTGAGGTTTCCATGTGAGTCTAGAGGATTTCCATTTGACTATTTTGATGTCTTACACGAACTGCCAATTTAGAATGGTGATACAACAATGATTTGTGGTAGAATAAATAAATAAGTTTTCAATATCGCTGATGTCCAAAAGATATATTTGAAATAATTATCATAATACTTCAACAGTAGATTAAACTATTTAGGATTGAAATTTTTCAACTAATATTATTGAGTGAGAAGGTTTTCTTTAATATTACTTGGTTTCTTGAAAACTAGACAAATATTTAAAAACTCGCCAAAATAGGAAGCCCCATTTATCTATAAAGAGGTAAATAATATTCAATTTTAGACGAAAAATATTAACAATTAAATATCTACAGGTAGATATAGACACTCTTATGATATTGTTAAAATTTGGGTGTGATCCGTATTCTATTTGAAAGATAATTTGGAAATTCTAATTGAAGTTGACTTAAAAAGAATTCTATTAGGAATGCTATTTTTGAATCATATTTGAAATTTATTTGACAAATTCTAGTTAAACTTTTGTTTGAAAATCCAATTGGGAGTTGAAATTTATATTGGATTTGAAGAGGACAAGATATGGACATCTCATTTCAACTACTACTCTACTTCTCTAACTTGGATTATTCCTTATACATTTGGCTCTTTTTTTCAATTTAATTAGGCTTTTTAACCTCAATACAAGTTAAACAAATCAAAACAGAAAATCATTGTAATTCTTTCTCCATGTTTTATTGAAATCTTCATTTCTCTGCTACTTATTTTATTCTTGAGTTTGTGTTCAAATACTCAATGTTGTGTCATTATTTTTTTGCCCATTATCACACAAATTGGTTTCCGAATTATTCGGTACCTTCTTCATTGATTATAACACATCGATATATGAGGTAAGGTTTAATTCATACGGAGTTTTTTTCTGGATGGCAACCACGAAGTATAATATTTCGTTTTTGGATCATAATACAAGTTTTCATTATGGCAAATAAAGATGCAATCAATAGTAGCTCAATTTAATTTGGACGGTGTGTGTTGAGATTTAAAAAGATGCCCACACTTGGAATAAGGAAGGGAAACAACGTAGGGATCGAAAGTCCTATCACAAATTTATCTTCATCTTACAAATAACATTCTTCAGAAAGTTTTGAAAGAGAAGTTCACTACTACATTATGGTTAATATTAGAGCAATTGTATGTGCGGAGGAGTCTTACTACCAAATTGCATTTGAAGCAGCGCTTTTACTCTCATCATATGATAGAAGATAATCCCTTGAAGATTACCTAGCCGTGTTTAAGGAAATCTTTGTGATCTTGAAACCTTGTAGGTTAAATATGATGAAAAAGATTTGGGTTTGATGTTGTGTTCATTGCCCGCTTCATATATGTCGTTCAGAGATACAATCCTATGTAGTCATGATACTCTCACCATCGAAAATCATGTTTATGATGCTCTTTATTTAAATAAGAAGATGAGACATCTCGTTCAAACTGAGGCTTTATGGAGATGGCATTATTGTTGATGATGGTTTTGAAAGGGGCAAATTGAGGTCTAACTTCACAAATAAAATTTATAATTATTGCAAAAAAAAAAAAAAAAAAAAGGGAAACT
>NW_019241584.1:0-1694 GCF_002742605.1 Olea europaea var. sylvestris | reverse complement strand
ATAAAATATGTTGTTGAAATTAATTGTTAACTTTGAATTCGATTAAAATTTTAATTTTAATTTGTTCAAAAAAAAATAGGACTATTAGTTTCAGTAGAGATACACGTAGACGTAGGCCAACTTTTATATTCTATCAGAATCGGGATAATAGAGTTCATTGACTTTTGTATTAAATAAAAATTGGGGAAGTCAACCAATCAGGGAGAATGTAAACAGATTTGGCGTACATTTTATGTTGAAAAGTATTTTCTTTATATACATATTAAGGGCGTGTCTAATACACGGAGCACACCACAATAGTTCAACTTTATATTTTAACCAAAGTTATACGTAATAAATATGTTAAATAATTAAAAATGCGTGTCCGTTTGGTACACTTTTAAATATTTAGAAGTTGTGGATCTTATAAATTATGTAAATAATACGTGAAATAAGATCGGATTAAAATTTTTTTTTTTTGAGTTAGACTAATAAATAAAAAAAAGAATCTCACAAAAAATTCTTTTTAAAATAAAAAAGTTAAATCATTAACAAATTAATACACTTATCCACTAAGAATCGTTTTTACGCTAAGAAACATACATTTTAAAACGTGAATTATTGGATATACGTAAGAACTACTTGTTAAAACTGGTCTCTTATCCTAATTCAAAAGTAAGTAGACTATCCAAGGGCAATTTGGACATATCACTAGTATTTCCTTTCCTATATATCGGTGCAAACTCTAATCTATCTAACCAAACCGACCTGCCAACCTCTCTCTCTCTCTCTCTCTCTCTCTCTATATATATATATATATATGCACAAACACTGTGCCAGCTTACAACAGTTGATTTTAGAGAGAGAAATCTACAAAATATTGAGGTGGGTCTGTCTCCGTCTATACATTCATGTTTTGCATTATATATTAACAAGAAAATACGATATCTGTAATTTGTAAAAGATGCTTTTGTTCTTGAAATAATTTGCGTTTTTGGTTGAATTTTTAATTTTCATGACTACAATGGGTTGTGAATATAACAAAAATAAGATATAGTCTATCTTTGAGTCACATTTTTTCAAAAAAATATATTTTTAAACAATAATTTGATATCATTTCAATCACACATTCTTCAATAAAATAAATATTACACGTAAATTCAAAACTTTTTATTTATTTTTTAATCACATATTTTCCATCAATACATTATTCAAAAATGCATTTTTTGAAATATAATGTGACTCAAACAAGGACATAATATAGAGTAACGGGTTGTGCGTCCATGTGGCAGTGTAAAATTGCAAACCCAAAATTTGACTAAAGTCAATTTCAGATTTTTATTTTTTTACTTTTCCAAAAGACTTAGCAAGTATTCACTGGAAATTGACAAAAAAAGACATATAAAAACGCTCAATCACATGCTGTCAAATCACCCTTTTTTCCTCTGCTTTTAATCCCTCCTCGTTCAACATTTTTAAAATTTGACAGTTGACATGTTCCACAATAATAAAGCCATAAGTATAGAAAAAATTTAACATAACTTGTACCGATGCTGACGTGGCAAAATGTAAGTGCATTGTTTTTTTTTTTACATCTTCAAATGATGTCGTGTAATGTGTTGTCTGTAAAGTTTTATGTCAAAGAATTCTGCATTTGTAGTATGATTCACAAGTACAATCCCAACTGCTTATTATTTTGTTCTTATTCGTGACAT
>NW_019241583.1:0-1694 GCF_002742605.1 Olea europaea var. sylvestris | reverse complement strand
GTTATGAATAATTGGGTTCATGTGTTCTGCCTTAGGTGTGGAATAATAGCCAAATTGGAGAAAAATGTCTCCGGCCCCACATGGTTGAAGGAGTTGGAGAATATGGCAGCCTTTGAATTGTCAAAAGCTGATGGATTCTTCACGTGATGGAGGAATAGAACAAGGGCAATGTTGGCATTTTGTGATATTTCAAATTCAATTCAGAATACAAGCCAGCAAAATGGCCCACTTTGATTTAACAGGAAAATGCATTTTTTACGATCAAAATGGGAAACAAACACACGCTAAAACTTGGTATTCACTTATATCAGTTAAGTTTAATTGATCAAAATTTTCTATTAGCAAATCTATTTCTTCATTCATTTTTATCTTCTTTTTCTTCTACTTTTAATTTTCCTAATGATTTTTCTCTAGATTCTTCTTCCTCTTCTAATATTTTTGGTAATATATTCTTTCTAAATTCATCATTCATACTTTCTATTTCTATTACTATATTCTATTTTTCTATATGTTTCTTTCCTATTCGAGTCATTTCTTTTTCTATAAGTTTTTTTATCTTTATTTTCATTATTTTCTTTTAATTCTCTAATTTCAATTTTTAATATATTTATATCATTTTTTGTTTCTTTTACTTCATTTCTTAAATCTTGTACATCATTTATTAACTTTTTTATTAATGACTTTAATTCTTTCATATATTAACTTATTGATATCTTATTTTTTTTCCTATTTCTAACACATAGGTTAATTTACATCTTTTATCTTCCTTTTTATCTATTATTTTTCTAAATTTTCTCTCAATGTATCTGGATCTACTAATTCTTCTTTAACTATAATAAAATATCTGTTCTCAAGTCTTATTTTTTCACATCTTAATTTTATTAATTGTTTATTATTTAATATTCTCATTCCTTCTGGCATTAACATTATATTTCGTGTTTCTTCTTGTATTTTTCCATTTTTATAAGTAATTTATTTAATTTTAAATGTGTATTATTACTTGTACTCATACTTTTCTTTATAATATAATTTATTTTCCTCATCTTCATATATATTAATAATTTTTTCATATGTATATATATCTTTTATTTTTTTATTATTAATTTTTCTAATATTTGTTCTTTTATTTCTTTAGGCAGTTCTTTAATTATTGTTAGTATCATTATTTTTAATTTATTATGGATAGGTTTTAAAAATATATAACTACCTCTTTCTTCTTCTAAACGTCAATAATTATCTATTTTTCTTATTTTAATTTTCAAGGTCTTTATGACTCTGATACCAATAAAATGATGCTACTTAGAGTGAACAAAAATCAAATAAATTGGTAATCATTAACATTCAAGCAGTATTTAATTTTTTAATGACTAAAATGAAAGATTTCTATATTTTATTAACTTACTATGTAATATTATAAAGGAGCTATTTTGGATATCAAAATTAACCAAAGGCTATTTTGGAAAAATGACCTCTTTGTTTGGGTCATTTCCATGACTTTCCCCTTTCTCCGGGACGGGTGGTTTCGCTACGCATAAAAAGTCTTTAACATAAAAAATAGAATCATGCTATGTGTAAAAATTGAGCCGACAAACTTGATTTATGAAGTACTTCTTTTTGATAATATCTAGGCCAATTATCAAAAATGATTTTTGAATTTAATGAAAATTAGCGACCTAAATTTTGCCCTCACTTAA
>NW_019241582.1:0-1694 GCF_002742605.1 Olea europaea var. sylvestris | reverse complement strand
ATAGAAATTAATTTCATCCACAACCCTAATAGATCATGGCCCCATAGAAGAGGTAAAATCAATGCAACCCAGCCAAGATAGCTGGATTCATCAACTTTGAATTGCATATGCTGAGCAGGCAGGAAAAAGGAGTTGGCGGAAGATTTGGTAGGAGATTCAGGACAGCCATAGATTCACAAATGGCTCTGCTACCATGAATGAAATAGAGAATAATTGGGATATTTTTTCTAACTAAAAGCCACGAGCAGATTTGTAATTTTAGAAAATTACAATAACAGACTCCATTGGAAGATAGGAATTCAAAGTAAATAAGATAAGTTTACAAACTTAAACAAGTTGTTGATGACATGATCCACCCTGAATTATCCTTATAGACCTGACACGTGACGTGTGTTGATGGTAAGTACCAGCTAAGTGTCGGACCCACCACCAAGACATATGTGCTACCATATAAATATTAAGCAATATTAAAATATTTCTCCTATATTGTTACAATCTTTCGACTTAGGAGCCTCAAACATTTTCTTCTTATTTCCTTTTTTCTCTCCTTCGAGGTGCCAGCCTTCTTATCATTACCTTTTCTCTAAATAGAGGAACTGCGGCCCATTTTGTAATCAATAAGACAATCTGCTACAGCCATTGTCGAATGATGGTCTTTATCCCTTGCCTTCGTAATTCTGCCTAAGCCCAACTTTGTTATCCCGACATAAAGTTAAAGAGCTTATCTTCCTCAAACTTATTTTGGATATCCAGCATTAGACTACTGAAAGATACATTGAAGTGCTGTTCACCCATTCATCCTCTGAAATACGGGCAACTTTGAAGTACTGTTCCATATCCCATAGGAAATTTTCCAACACTTCGACATTACAGGCACCGTTGAATGATTTTGGTTCAGGGACATGAATTTTCGAAGCACCCATTGCATCTCATATAGTAGAACTGTTCAGGGCCAATTTCAACAAGGAAATTTCTCTTTCAAGGGCATCAAACCAAGCCTTTGTGCTATTAGCAAGATCCAACAGATCTTTCATGTACGAAGATTGTCTTTCGTCTATTCCACTGGCATACTCTCGGAACTGTGCCCTTAAAGCTGTGTGCACATCATTATATACATGGATTTGTCCAGCCAAACTGACTTCATCGTTGGTCATAGGAGTACCCACGAAATCCTCCAATACAGCAACCATGTCTTCAAGATTCTGACTTGTAGCCATGCCTACAACTGAAACCCAGCAACTGCAGTAATCGGGCTCTGATACCAACTATCATAGGAATGAAGTTTGGTAAAGAACTAGCCAAATTTTCACCTATAATGGCACTGAGGTTTCACTCGATCAGGCCACGAATTTGCACAATGCACAAGGAACGATAAAGGCAGCAATCTAAATAAAAGAACACAGATTTTTTTATGGGTAATCACCCAACTTGAATTATTTCGCCACATTAATACAAGAATATAAGGAAAACTGAAGGAACACAACAATTTTTCTGTGTCTCATCAGCCTGATCTTCGCATATTTATAACCAAAATTCGTATGCAGTTAACACCCATACCGGCAAAGGGATAAACCATCCCATTAGGGCTAAAACTGCCAAAAAACTGCCTCCCAGGACATTTCTCAGAAAAGTGCCCAATACACATCTAAAACATGTGCATGTTTTGTACACCCGAATTTGTGAACTGGAGCACA
>NW_019241581.1:0-1695 GCF_002742605.1 Olea europaea var. sylvestris | reverse complement strand
CGCAATCTCAATGTTGAAGAAGAACTGTTTACTTAACAATTCTAAAGTATCTGCAGCATGACAATACTATGTGAATGCTATTTTATGCATTCCAAATTTGATTCTCCACAGTTCAGATGAATAACTAACCACTTCAATGTTTGGAGCATAGTTTGTGCGTGAATAAAAAACTAAAATGCTTTATCAACATATGAATGAACCAAAGAACATTTCTTGGCTGATATAAGCGAGCAACAATAAGCTCTTGTTGGTATAGATTCTTTAAAACTTACTTTTTCTTAAAACTCATTTTCAACTATGCACTCTCTTAGTAAAATAATTTTGTACGTGGACAACTTCTATTTTTTTAACCACATTCTCCCAAAAAAAAAAAATCACTTTTCACAAAAATTTATTCTCAAAAAATCTAACATCAAACTGGCTGTAAATATGAAAAATATTTTCTTACCTCCCAAGAAGTCAAGTTCTTCATGAATTTTGGGAGACTCTCATATTCATCTCTTGATACATTTATAAGATGTTTAGAATTTTCATATTTCTTGAAATCATCTTCAATTTCTCCTATAATCATTAAAAATTAAAAACAACTACACATGTCAAATAACAATGACAATCAAGAAAACTTTGATACTGAGTACTGGAGATTTTTCCCACCTTCCATCGCTTCCAAGTTTTCAGTAGGGAACCGATGATAAGGTTCTTCCATCTCAAAATCACGGTCAGCTGTACCAAATACATCACATGAAAAGTAATTTTAGAAGGAAAAAAAATTTAAAAATAGAGCTTTTAAAAACAATGAGTAAATTATTTTAGCTGTGGCCTAAACAACATAAACTGACCTTGAGATGCTATGGTTGCAAGACAAACATCTGAGATTCCGAAATTCTTTAAACTCAACGAATCATCAAGTCTACCATATGTTAAGTTTGTAACAAGAAAATCTCAGCCCTCCACTTATGAAATCATAATACTAGGACATCAATGGCATCAAGATATTGAACTGAGATAAGCGTGTAAAACATAATATGATTTCACTAAGTAAATTAGAACGGATACAAAGGGTCCTCTTCTATACTATTAACCTTCAAGTCCGATTTGCTGTTTTCCACCGAGAAATTATCCAAACTGCTGTCTTCTACGTCATCATCATCAAAATCAACTAATAGAAACAGAAAAATAATGAAAGATAAATTATTAATAGAACCTAAAAACTATTAACGCATTCACATTTTACAGAAAATGAAAAATTGAGTTAAGAGAGGCAAACAGACGAGGAGGAATGTAGTTGAAGGAGGAGCGAAGGTGGTCCTCGAGTACACAAACGTCGTTTTGAGTATTCTTCAACACTTCATTGCAATGTCCCAGCAGCTCCTCAAACGACACCGTCCCAAACGACATGGATTCCAGCACGTTTAAGTCACTGGCGGCGGTCGATACCCTCCTGTTAACGCTTTGCACGAAGGTTGTGGATGCAGAGTCTATGAATTAAATGCGAAATGAAAATGTATTTTAGCAAATTAAATGATTAATTAACAGCGGGTGAGGGTCAGTGAGGAGTATGTACCGAGTGGAATCGGGCGGCGATCGACGGACTCCTTGAGGGCTGCGCAGCTGTTTTGGAGGTGGTTGCAGAATTCCGCCACCGTTTTGCAGAATTTTCCCATTAATTCCTCCATTTCTCTCTCTCTCTCTCTC
>NW_019241580.1:0-1695 GCF_002742605.1 Olea europaea var. sylvestris | reverse complement strand
ATTGCTAGTCTAATTCGATTGGAATCGAGGCAATGAAAAGTGGTTTTTGATTTCATGATAACTTCGGGTTTGTTCGTTTTTGGTGAATTGCTAGTTTAATTCGATTATAATCGAGCTAATGAAAAGTGGTTTTTGATCTCATGATCGCTTTGGGTTTGTTCATTTTTGACAAATTGCTAGTCTAATTCAATTGGAATCGAGCCAATGAAAAGTGGTTTTTGATTTAATGATAACTTCGGGCGTGTTCATTTTTGGCGAATTGCTAGTCTAATTCGATTGGAATTGAGCCAAAGAAAAGTGGTTTTGGATTTCATGATGACTTCGATTTGTTCATTTTTGGCGAATTGCTAGTCTAACTCGATTGGAATCGAGCCAATGAACAACGATTTTTGATTTCATGATGACTTCGGGTTTGTTCGTTTTTGGCGACTTGGTAGTCTAATTCGATTGGAATCGAGGCAATGAAAAGTGGTTTTTCATTTCATGATAACTCCAGGGTTGTTCTTTTTTGGTGAATTGCTAGTCTAATTCGATTATTATCGAGCTAATGAAAAGTGGTTTTTGATCTCATGATCGGTTTGGGTTTGTTCATTTTTGGAGAATCGCTAGTCTAATTAGATTGGAATCGAGCCAATGAAAATTGGTTTTTAATTTAATGATAACTTCGGGTTTGATTAGTTTTGGTGAATTGCTAGTCTAATTCGATTGGAATCGAGTTAATTAAAACTGGCTTTTTATTTCATGATCGCGTCGGGTTTGTTCATTTTTAGGGAATTGCTAGTTTAATTTGATTGGAATCGAGCCAACGAAAAGTGGTTTTGGATTTCATGATGACTTTGATTTGTTCATTTTTGTCGAATTGCTAGTCTAACTCGATTGGGATCGAGCCAATGAATTGTGGTTTTTGATTTCATGATAAATTCGGGTTTGTTCATTTTTGGCAAATTGCTAGTCTAATTCGATTGAAATCGAGACAATCAAAGGTGGTTTTCGATTTCATGATAACTTCGGATTTGTTCATTTTTTAAGAATTTCTAGTCTAATTCGATTGGAATCGAGCAAATGAAAAGTGGTTTTTGATTTCATGATAACTTCAGGTTTATTTATTTTTGGCGCGTTGCTAATTTAATTGGATTGGAATCGGGCCAATGAAAAGTTGTTCTTGATTTCATGATAACTTCGGGTTTGTTCGTTTCAAACGGATTGCTAGTCTAACTCAATTCGAATAGAGGCAATGAAAAGTGGTTTTTGGTTTCATGATAACTTCGAGTTTGTTCGTTTTGGGCGAATTGCTAGTCTAATTCATTTGGAATGGAGCAAATGAAAAGTGGTTTCTGAGGTTTGTTCATTTCTGGCGAATTGCTAGTCTAAGTCGATTAGAATCGAGCCAATGAAAAGTGGCTTTTGATTTCATGATAAGTTTGGGTTTGTTCATTTTTGGCGAGTTGCTAGTCTCACTCAAATGGAATCGAGCCAATGAAAAGTGGTTTTCGATTTCATGATAATTTCGGGTTTGTTTGTTTTTGGCAATTTTCTAATCTAATTCGATTGGAATCGAGCCAATGAAAAGTATTTTTCGATTTCACGGTAACTTTGGGTTTGTTCATTTTTAGCGAAATGCTAGTAAAATTCGATTTGAATCGAGCTAATGAAAAGTGGTTTTTGATTTCATGATAACTTCGGGTATGTTAATTT
>NW_019241579.1:95076-102775 GCF_002742605.1 Olea europaea var. sylvestris | reverse complement strand
AAATTTTTGGGAATTTCGAATGTTGCTGGAAACACAAAGTGAATATGGCAAAATTTAATAATTGGTATTAATTATGCCATATTAGGGGGGTAATTGTTGACACATAAAAATTCAGCCCAAATCGAACGGCCCAAGGAATGAAACCCAATTGGAGGGTCCCCCAATCAGATAGCCCAAAGAACGAAACCCAATCAAACAATTCAAGATGAAGGTCCAAATAGGGAGGCCCAAGAACGCGGTAACGCCATCGCCCAAGTTTGCAAATCGCCTAGAATCTAAGCGAATGGAGTGCCATGCAGTCGTCCAGAGCTGTTACTCTATTCTCGCCCAAACCTTCAAGTCGCCCAAGGTTTTAGCAAACATAAAGTGTTGTGGTTATCAAGAAGTGCAGTTATCAAAACAGTTATTAAAGCAGTCCTATCACATTCCACGATTCAAGGAATTCAATCGAAAACGGTTGAACGACGAAGAGTAATGGCAGCAGTTAAAAAAGGCAGTTTCATGACAAGTTGGCCATTACGAGGAAAGTGGGCAGTTGTAGAACGATCAAACAGTTTTTAGGCGGTTGATCACAAAGAGATCATCCATGAAGTATAAAAGGGAGAAAAGACATAGAGCAAAGGACGGAATCAAAAACTCTCGAACAAAGAACATGTAATTTTAAATTCCTTAGTTTAGACTTAAACACTTTTTTCAATAACTCGTGTGCTGCGCTCCTTGGAGGCATTCTGTTTTTAATTTCCAATTGTAAAGTCATCGCCAATAAAAGAATACCCCTTTTTGGGACTTTGTCTCAAGAGGTTTGTCCCTTACACAATCGTCTGATCCCTTTTAATTGTTAGCTACTAACCCGTGCGAAACACTTATCCTCAACATTCTATTAATAAGCACGTCTTATTTTTGATGATTTTTGTACAAAAATTTCACTTAAGAGAGCATTAAAAAAAAAAAACACGCTTATTTATAAATCATATTTTTTTTTAAATATTTACCATTCATTTTAAAGCACCCTAATAAAATTATGGATAAAAATGGTTATAAGAGAATATTTTTTAATTAATGAAATATTGAGGACAAAATTGTGATGACAAAAATTTTATACCTAAGTGTGACAATAAGCAAATGTTAGAAACTTTTAATGTAAGTAAAAGTTTGATACGGAAGTGTAACAATTAAGCAAATGTTTAACATACCTTTTATTTCTTTCCACCTGGGTGATATTTTCTATTCGTTTTCCTCAAGAAACAAACTAAATTCTCCATATTAGGAGGAAATGGGTTGAGGACTTAGACCCTGTTTGATTGTACCAAATTTTTCATGGAAAATGGAAAATCAATTCTATTTTCTATCTTTTTGCCTGTTTGATAGCCTTTTTTTTCAAGGAATTACTTTTCTTGTTTTTCTTGGAAACTAACAATATTCCATGTTTCCATGGAATTCGAATTCTCATCAAATTGGTGGAATTCGTGGTGAGAAGTCGAATTCCAGGCCATTATAGCAATTTTTTTATTTTTTTATTAATGAAAACAAATTTTAAGAATTATTGTAAAAAAAATATTTCCCTTTAATTGATAAATTTCATGTAAAACAAAGTCAAACGAACATCAAAAGATAGAGATGATTTTCTTGAATTTTTTTAATTTTTTTTTGTAATGAAAATAAATTTCATCCCCAATACCAATAAAATATATTCCTTTGATTGACAATTTTCATGTAAAACAAAACCAAACGAACAGAAAAAATATTTTTATTTTAACATTTTTCACGTGAAAAATTATACCAATCAAACACAATAATTTACAATTCGATAGAATTTGTTTTTAATTCAATTCAATTCTATTTTTGCAATCAAACAGACCTTTAGAGGATAATGAAAAATTACATTGCACTAGTAATAAATAAGGGGAAAATGCCAAAAGCTAAAATCTGCAGGTCTACTTGATGGGAAGAACTCTATTTAAGCAATCTATAAATTATAAAGAGGAAATTGCCCCCAATGTTACTTTTTCAATTTTTAAATATAAAAATGTCATTTTTTAATAATTTTGTCAAATTTGTCATTTTTGAATTTTTTGTCCCTCTAAAAATTTTAATTACTTTTTCAGAAAATAAATTTTTTTGTCCTTCATACAAAATCTCTGATTATAAATTTAACTACACTATAATAGCAAGAAAAAAAATCCACATTATCAATTATTTAAGTTAAAATAAATAATAATTTTATTTGTAACGTAAAATACAAATTCAGAGGCAAAAAAGGACTAAAAACCCATTGATCTTCCTACGCACTAAACCTCAGCTCACATTTCTTTCCCTTCTTCTCTTTCAATTCTCTTATCCCAACCGAATCGCATTTCTTTGATTGAACTGCCGGGACGAAATATGGACAATAACATTTCCAGCGAAAACCAAGAGCAAGAAGAACAAGTAGTAAATCCATGGGAAGTTTCGGCAAAAGGCAAAATCGACTACGACAAGCTCATTGAAAAGTTTGGTTGCCAGCGCCTTGACCAGTCGATAATTGATCGTGTTGCCCACCTCACTGGACGCCCACCTCATGTCTTCCTCCGCCGCGGTGTGTTCTTCGCACACCGAGATTTTAATGAGATTCTGGATGCCTATGAAAGAGGGGAGAAGTTTTATTTGTACACAGGACGTGGTCCTTCGTCGGAGGCCTTGCATTTGGGCCATCTCGTTCCTTTCATGTTTACCAAGTAATCGAACAATTTCTTATCTTTTTCCATTTTTTAAACTGTTGGAAGTGAATTTAATGGTGGGTTTTTTCTGGGTTTTTTATTTAATTGGAAATGAAACAGTACATTAAAATAAAAGCATGAAGTACTGCAGGTATTGTAATGACTCATGCTTCTATGTTATTTTCCGTTTTTAGTTGTGAGGGTCCCTACATGTGAGGCATGATTTGCTTTTGAAGGATTCTCTGTTTAGTGCTATTTTGAATTGGGCTCGATTGAATTGAGAAATTGAAAATAAAGTAGAAGTCATGAAGCAGGACTTAAAAGCCACTGCCAAAAATGCACAGGCTTTATTATTTCCCACACATACAAGTTTTTTCCCTTTGAATGAGTAAGATTGTATTTTATTGTAACTGAAAGTAATTAAGGTACGACCCTCTTAAATCACCATGTTCAGAATCGAAAAATCTTTCTTAACATTGTGCCGCTATGATGATACCTTGCCCGGCGCAAGGCGAAGTCTGTTCAAGCTTCCCATGTTCACCATTTACAATTTTGAATGTATATTTATATAATGAGATTTTGGATTTATTATTTGTTTAAGGTGCCATTCAAGAATGTAATGCATTATGTACAGTTATTACATCTTGTGCCTCCTTTTAGGTGTTATCAAGTATTGAATGGAGATTTAAGAAGAGGAGTAGACAACTAAGCATCTGTATTGATTCTTTTATATATTCTTTTGCCGGTGGGTGATTTTAGGTACTTACAGGATGCCTTTAAGGTGCCACTCGTGATACAGCTAACTGATGATGAGAAGTGCATGTGGAAGAATTTGACAGTGGAGGAGAGCCAGAGATTGGCATGTGAAAATGCTAAAGATATAATTGCTTGTGGATTTGACGTTTCAAAAACATTTATATTCTCGGATTTTGATTATGTTGGTGGGTAAGTAGTTTAAATTGTATGTCAGTTTTACCTTTTTTGCTCTTTTTCAAAGCGGAGTGAAGTTAATGGCCTTTTTGAACTCAAAAGGTTGGACAGTTGTGAATGTCTTGGTCAATTTGGAAGTGATTGTATTCCACTTATTGGCTATAAGTCATAAATTACATGGTCCCATTGTGTATTCTGACGTAGATTGGTTCTTTAAATGGACAACTTCTATTATTTCTTTGATTACCATACTTACATTCATATATATCATATTCAATACTTGTTCAATATAATGACTATTTCTTTTACACAAGAATATGTTTTGCAGTTCGTTCTACAAGAACATGGTTAAGATTGCAAAATGTGTCACATATAATAAGGTGATTACGGGTTTTGGGAAAGTTTTATACGCTTATTCTTTTTTTTTGAAATTTCTGTTAAGCATCCATAAGCTTTATTGATTATCGACTTCTAGCTTGTAAATCCGAAAACAACATTTGGTTGATTTTGTAGGTAGTTGGTATTTTTGGTTTCACTGGTGAAGATCACATTGGAAAAGTTAGCTTTCCACCTGTTCAGGTAGATTGTACTATTAAAATTCTTAGTTTTAAAGATTGTAATAGTGGTTTTGGAAAAATATTTTTAGTTTTTATTTTTTAATGAAAGAACAAATTTATCGATTGGGAGAAATACCGAGAGAATTAGAGGAGAGAGTCCATAGGTAATTTAAAACAACAATGGGAAAGGGGGGAAAAAATTATCGAACGAATAAGTCATTACAAACATGTTGGAAATCAAGACTAAACCGAACCAGCAGATCTTGCAGCAGTTTTAGCTCGCAAAAATGCAAAACAGAACTGTCTCAGATGCAGTGAGGATTATGCAGTGAGGATTACCTAATGATTCTTATAGATTTTCGTTCCCTCTCAAACCATTGATATCATGTTGTATTAATCATACAACTGCACCATAAAATTTCATTCTTTTTCCTATTTCTAGAACCCATAACATCGAATAGACTAAAATCAACCAAAGATGTGAACGTGATAACAAACTCTACAGCATCGCCGAACACTCGACCAAGTCAACCTAGTGGAAGTATAGTGCATGAAAAGATGATAATCCATATGTTATACTTCACCAAGCATCTTGCACAAACATTAAAACTTTGAATTCCAAATGAACCACTTCATCACGAAAATTGAAAAAGTTTGAGACGGCAAAAGGTAGGAGAAAAAATATTTACATGACAACACACAAAGAAATATGAAAGCTCCGAACTCTAGAAGGAAAGGATAAATCTAGCATATGCAATAATATTTCTGGATCATCCACTTCCCAATCATTGAAATCGTGAAGAAACATAAAATAAAATATAACTCCAAATTGGATCCTCTATTAAAACTTTAAAAAACTGAGAAATAGGAATATTACAGAGAGATTACAGGCATGCAAACAAGATAATATGCAGCAATGAGTGACAGGTTTAGACCACCAATTTCTCCCATCTTCAAAATATTTTATACAAGAAAAGGAAAAGCGAGAAAGCAACTGCTTGAGCTGTTGGTCCCATCAGGATAAAAGATTCCTCCATGAAAAATCTAACTAGCACATTTTAACTTCAGCTTTTGATGGTTCGCAGTGGAAAATCTTAACTGTCCATTTGCATTATTTGAAACATAACTCTTGGCAGTACATCTCTCAATGTTTATGTGCTTGCTTTTGGTTTCATTCAAGTCCTGCTAGAAGTCTGACTCATTTTTGTATTCTCTCAATGGAGGGGTGTCTGTTGTCACCTGTGGAGCTCTTTACACTTGTGGTCCTTGTAATTAGTGTTGCTTTGATCACTCTATTCCTAACTTACCAGCAGTCCTTTGCCTCAATATTCCCTATGGACCTACCCATATTGGGAACTATCTTAAATTTTTGCCGAGCATCTTGAAAAACCTGAAGCTTAACAATTGAACGAAAACACTTTTGCTTGGATTCAGCTTGATTACATGATTACTGTAAAGCAAGGACAAAGATTGATCCGGGCCTTGTGTTGTTATTTTATACGCATATTTTATGAACTTAACAGCTTTAATGTGAAAATGTGGAATGTCTCTATTTTCTGTAACTCTGTTAAAGGTAGAGTGAATTCTGGAATTTGAACTTCAATCTATTATGAAATTACAAGACCTTAACTTTCAGAATTGACCTTTGCCAATTTCTAATTCTGGATCTTATGATCATTTTCTAGGGATATTATTTTCTAAACACTCCGTGTTCTGCCTTTCTCTGGCAGAAATTTCACTATTTGTAGTCCACAGATATGGTTGGATATTTTTTTCTTTCTGCTTTGTATATCTTCTTTTTGGGCCTGTTACTGTTAAAAGAATATGTCAACCATATTTTGTTAAGATTAGGATTCATCCTCTAATTATGAGAAGATAACAAAAACCAGTGAAAAAGCTTCATAAAAGGGTTAAAACTCCTATTTATTTATTTTCACTTGAATGATGTTACAATAGTTCTTGAGCTACACTTATTTCTCAACTCTCACATCCCCAATTTTATAGCCATTTTAAGTTACCTAATTATATATAATTTCAGGCTGCTCCATCCTTTCCGAGTTCATTTCCACATCTCTTCGCCGGTAAACATAATCTTCGATGCTTGATTCCTTGTGCAATTGACCAGGTTTATCCTCTTTCCTAATCAAATATCTGCATTAATTTTTTACTATAATTTACCAGAGATTATTGCCAGTGGTTACATTTTCAGGATATTGAATCGGTGAAATTCAATGACATTTCGACATTTTAGCTGTGCGAGGATAATTCCATATTTTTTGCTTTACAAATCTAAGTGTGGTTTTCCCCATGATAATATGATTTATGCTGTTTTACTGTGACGCGAATTAGAATATATTTTTTGCTTTATTCATTCACAATAGTTACACATTATGTTTAAAATAAAAAAGTGCAACCAAGGCTAATTTAGAGCTGTACAGGGAGAGCTTGAGGATAATAATCCTAGGAATATTACAAAAAATGGGAGAGCAGGAAATTGATGCAAGTTATGGAAATAATATTGTTCATCGACAGCTTGGTCAATGATTCTTTTCTGTAGTCTGGTGGGACAAAATTCTTCAGTGATATGAGATCTTCAACATACTATATAGTTTGCCAAGTTTAGGCCAGTGTAGTGATCTCGAAGACTCAGGTTCTTAAAGTTAAAGCTACTTGTCTGCCAAAGAGTGGAGTTCAGGGAGATTTTGTTTCAGAATAGAGATTGTTGGCCATATGGAGAGATTGTCTATCAAAGGTTAGGCATATGGAGAAATTGTTGAAATTATGTTTGCAAATGTTGATATTTACATCTGTTCATTTATTTGGAATCTAGCAGATGTTGGCCCGTAAAGAGATGTCAAATTACTCATTGTTTACTCATTTGCTTGTTACACTTGTACTAGTGTTGCCAAAAGAAACAGAGGGTCAACATGTAAGTTAGTGGGACACAAAGTATATCTAAAACATACATTCATGGCAAGAGGATGTAAGTGGTTAGGAGAATTTGTTTCATATTGAGTAGTGGGCTAATTTTAAGGAGTGCTTGCTGGTGGTTGTAGCTTTTTTACATTGGCCTTTTTAGAGGACATACAACTTGGATTATCAGAAATAGTTTATGTCCGGGGATTCTCCTCTTTGGTTATGTTGTGTCATTTGAACTATCCAAATGCCAAATCTCTTTACTTGTTCTTAACTTTTGTAACTTTATGGTAAATGACTCGTTAAGCGATAGCTTTGTTCGATCAGTTTTTAGCTCCTTCGCTTTCCTTTCCTCTTTTGATGAATCTTTCATTCAATTCAAGATTTGAACCTTTCTACAATTATTCAAAATGTATTTATTATAAACTCGGGAAGGAAAGAGGAACTGGTCCAGCTTTCTAGCTATTAATGTCTTTTTCGTGCTTGTCCTTTTTCTTTCTTTCCTATTTGATCTAGTTAATATCCTAATCTGTTTAGCCTTACTTTTTCTTCTTCTTCTTCTTCTTTTTTTTTTTTTTTTTTTTTTTGGGCTTTTTTTTT
>NW_019241579.1:81974-91906 GCF_002742605.1 Olea europaea var. sylvestris | reverse complement strand
TTTAACGGGCTTATGAAGAGTATGTCTTAGGTCTATCTAATAGAGGATTTTAATGTAGACGCACGCAAATTTATAAACAAGTAGTTCAATTCATTTAGAGTTTAGATGATGAACATTATCGCATAAAATGATGATCGTCTAAAAGTTTAAATGAATAATATTATTCTATACCTTTAAGGATCTTAATGATGCAACATTTGTGTCAAAGACCATAAATTGCATGATGGCTAAGCTTAATAGATTTACTTAGAAGTGAATAAGTTGTCGAGGTTGAAAATTAGAGAGGGAGCAATACTTTCAGAATAAGTAATATTTTTAATTAAAAGGAAAAAAAATATTTAATAATATACGCAAATATGATAAAGAAAAAAAAAACTATTAAAATGTAAATTTTACTCTTAAAAATTAGCTAAACATGGTGGAAATTTGTTTTGTGGAGAAGAGTGGTTTGCATTTCCATTTCGGATAATTCTGGCCGTATAGGTCAATGTTTCATAGGGTCTGTAAAGGCCAGACACATGTAGAGGTGGGTAGGTGATTATTAAAAAGAAAAATTCATCTACTCCTTGCATGTGTGAGTGACCTGTACAGCCAGGTTAGTCCTTCCATTTCTGTAAAACCGTTTTAGTTGTGTCAGCAATATTAATAATAAAAGTAGTCTATCGTCAAGTCGGTCATGCTCATTAGAAGGACAAGCTTTACGCGAGTCGACTTGCACATTTTTTTAAATTAGAATTTCACTTATTTCTATTTTCTTTTTACTTTTCGTTTCCTGGATGAGAGCTGACAAGTTGACACGTGTGAATTGGTAAATGGCTCAAAAAATATATATACATATATTCAATCCGACTCATATGTGAGATATGTCGAATCGACCATTGACTCGTCCCACTGCTGTTACAACTCTTATTCTATCGTATGAAGAAAAATTTATGTCCACACGCCCTATGAAAAAGCTAGTGGCTGTCTTTTGTTGACTTTATTCTATCGTTATACTACATTTTAAAGAACATATTGGTGAATGTAGACCAAAGATAAGAATAGCCCAAAAAGGCCGGTGCTTAATTAACTCGCAAAGAAAATCTAACATGGAAAATTGGCATTTACACAATTTGACAAACAATGCGATTTATTTCCTTTTCGAAAGTACCTTTCAAAATTTGGCTCATGCAAACTTACACCGAAAAGTAATAATAAATTATAATAATTCAACCGCTCATGCGATGGTTGAGTTGGTGGAGTAGGTAAGCGCGGAGGTTTTTGATCACAAGTTCGATTCCTTCTACCAACATTTTCTCAGTCAATTCTATCGCACAGGGATTGTCTAGTGCAGTTCCCTGACTGACGTGATTTGCAGGCTATTACATCAGTTCGAGAATATACCAAGTACGCACTCGAAAAGTAGCGACTGAGGATTTCCCTGTCATAAAAAAAATTATAATAATTCAATCGCACGAATTTCATTTATTCACATAAAACCCGTATTTAAGCTTCAACAAATAGTCGAATTTTAAAATTAATAAATTTTCCAACGAACCATCATCTTGCAAAGCATTAAATTATAATCACCAAAACTTGACTTTAATACGATCGTGAATGAGATCCTCTGTTTACTTTTCAAAAGACAATGTTACAAAAGTATGGTGAAAAAACTTGACATCAAAATTTGAATTTTGTGTAGTTTATTGCAAAAAATTATAATATTCAACGACAGATTTTAATTTGGTTCAACTTTTGCAACTTCACAAGCTATGGCTATGGGCTCCATTTGCCTTTTTTGGCAAGTTCAATTATAAGGAGACTATCCCAATTATTTATTTGTTTATTTTGTGTTTTACTTGCTTTGCTCCATGGTTATTGGTATTATTTGGATTCTCTCTCCCCTTTTTAAACATAGATGATAGATTGCGAGTAAGTCTCACGATCTAAGTTGACGACCTCCATTGTACATTCAAGGAGCAAATAGATATAAAAGTAGAAAACACAAATAGTCTAATTTATTGATATTTAAAACATACGCGAGATGTTTGATGACGACTAAGGTCGGGGCAAGTGTTAGGAGGGACGAGGATGGCATTATCCTAAGTTTGTGAAATATATTCAAAGATATGCAATAATGTAAACCTTCACATGATCTATCGCTTTAGACAGGGCACGTGAAACAAAGGCCACTCACGTATTCATGTTTCTCATAAATGCGTCGAGTAACGGCCACCCATGTGTCCCTTTAGAAAATTAAATGGGAATTTGTGTTAGTCGAAAGGAAAAGGCAATGAGGGGGGAAGAATCTTGAGTTAGAAAGCGTGCCAAAAAGGCTACTTCTATGAACCACACCACTCCTATCTGTCTCATCCCCACATACCTTTTCTCATTTATTATTCTCTGATTGCTAAAGTTCAATCATCTTGCACTTGTGATCACTATGCAGGCCACGTTTGCAACCTCACATAAAATATCACCATTTTTAGAAGTTTTAATATATTTTTATTATGAGAACAAAAACGTGTTGTTTAATTTGATTCAAAGGTAAAAAATTCATATGAATTTTCATCAATTTAAGCAATGAAAAGTGTTGAGGTTTGATCAACGAGACGGATCATGTGACAGTCATCTAGACAAAAAATAAAGCAAGCATAGTCTCAACTCTGATTAGCCATGTTCCTTCACATGTGCCCTCCGAGGCGATAGGGTAGTTTGGCCAAGCACTTGGAGGCCTCGTTCGAACTAATTCTTCTGAGGCGAAGCGTCAACTTCCTACTTCAGAATATTTCCAAGACAATTGGCATCTTTCATAACGAACCTCTATCAATGGCCTCGCCTCGAATATGCAAAGCACATTTGATTGACATGGATGCTTAAAAATTCTCAAACAACTTCTCGGCGTATGCTGGCTAGGATGACTAGAGGCCTATGACAAAGTGGATGGACTCTGTTGACAAATCATGTTTGACAAGTGAGCCATTAGGGTGAGATCACATGTCAAGCATTCAAAAATAACTCTTCTCTCTTATTATACATACTCACATGTAGTCGCTTCTAAAAGGCAACCAGAATGTGAAATGAACCTATCTCACTTAGAAACTCTACACCCTTCTATTACTCCATTCATTGTGTCTCTTCTACGCTAGAATTTTTTAACCGTCTAATTTGAATGTCAAAGTAACCGTAATTGTCACACCTGTCAAAGCTATGGTGACTATCAGTCCAATGTAATTGTCCAAGTGTTTAGATAACAAGTTGAGTCGAGATCTATTGACCATAAAATTCCGCTTAATTTAGAGGTCAACAATAGATAATAGATCCGGTCAATCCAAAAGCATGTAGGCCCAATTTAAGCTCATATTAGACTTGATCGACTCGTCTTAAAGTATTGTGTGGACACAACCTGAACCATCTACACACTTCTTTCAATATGGTGGGCTAATTGGGACATGTTGGGCAAACTCGTCATTTTACAATCTAAAATTAAAAGAGCAATACATTTTCATTGGTGTACTTTCAAATTACATTGTTAAGTTTTTTACATAATATTATTAAAAAGCATTACAATTTACTAATAGTATTGCAATCTTTAATCGCTTAAGTTGACTAGGCCAGTTTTCATTGGTCACTCAGCTAAAAAATCCAGCCCTACGTGGCTCTCCGTAGTTGGCTACCCAACCGATGATTTGGTCCCAATCGAGCTAGCTAATTTCGATCCGATTTTTGAACAAACTACATTACTCAGGGGCTGTAGCTGCCGTGACACCACTATTTGGGAACAAGAGTAGAGGGTTGCTTTCTTCTTTTTCTTCCATTTGAGCTAGTTCTAGAGATGATGGATACGAGAATAATAGAAAAAATTGAATAGCGCACTTGCATCGAGGTCAAAAGTTTGTCTACCTAAAGAACGAAACTAATTAGAACCTATATGCTATATTTTCTAAAATTTAAGAATCTCAACTTCAACTTTGAAGGAAGGGAAATTCACTACTAATATTCCATTTCAAATATTTTTGCCTAATTTGACAAAACTTTTTTGAAATTATAATTTGATCAAATTTCATTTTTAATTATACATTTCATTGAGTTCGTTACTTTTATTCACATATAGCCCATGTTTGAGCCTCATTCTTAACAAAATAAAAAAAAAAATACATTTTTAAACAGGTACTTTGACATCATTTTAATCACATTTTTCAATAAAATAATAATACACTCGAATTAAAAAAATTCTTATTTCTTTACCATATATTTCTCATCAAAACACTATTCAAAAATATATTCTTATTGAAAGAATGTGGCTCAAACAAGGGCACACACATTCTATGAGACTCATTGACTTATAATTTAAAAACTTTTGTCAATGGGGCCTAGAAGTTGTGGGACAAAACTTTTGATAAATGATAATAAATTGTATAGTTGAAAAGTTGATAAAAAATTTTAAATTTCATAAATAACAATTAAAATTTATTTCTAATAGATTGAAAAGTCGATAAAACTTTAACCAAGTTTTATCAAGTAATCACTTAGATTATTTTTTACCCCCATTTTTTCAAGAACTCACTTTTTCAGAATTCATTTTCAATTACACATTTTTTCATAAATAATGTTACACATAAATCAAGAATTTTTATTTATTTTTCAACTATGTATTCAGCAAAAAAATCACTATTTCAAAACTCTTTTTTCCCTAAATTTCCATTAAAATAGAGTACAAACGAGGGCTTAATATCGAAGTGATACTTCTATATATTTAAATATAGAAAAAAAAATAGTATTCTTGTAACTTCTATTTATGTAAATAAAGAAATAATTTTTTTTTCCTTTTTTAACTTTATAGTTTATACTTCGCACAATATGATTACTAGCTTCCAACTTTCGCCTTTTATCCATCACTCAATAAAGTAATGACGTCATCACGTTTTCCCTTTTAATGAAACTCATATCTCTAATCCCCCGCACCCAACAAGTCACCAAAATCCTATGTCCTCAGAAGTTGAATTAGAACCGCACAACACGGCCACCGCCACCGCCACCGTCAAACGCCAAAAGTACAACCACTATCATAACCGCAACAAGTCTTTATTACCTGGACTCCCTGACGACATAGCCCATATTTGCCTCTCTCTTGTTCCCCCTTCGACTCTTTACTCAGTTTGCCATTCGTGGCGCCGCCTTATATATTCCCCGTCTTTTCCTCCTTTCCTGTCGATATATGGTATATTTTTGTCTACAAAAGCAGTAGATCAAGCTTCTAATCATTCAAGATCTATTGAATTCTCGTGTTTTGAGCCGATTTCTTGTAAATGGTTGTCCCTTCCGCCGCCGCCAGAACCACCGCTCCAATTTTTGTTCCACCACCCTTCGTTTATATCCTGGAAACTTCCTATTCAATCCGTTAGTGTTGCGGAAAATTTAGTTCTTCTCGCTGCCACTGCCGATCAATTCCTCCCTGCCCTCTCTCGGCCACTCATTTTTAATCCCTTGTCCCAGCAATGGACCTATGGCCCGCCATTCGCCGCGCCTCGACGATGGTGCGTAGCTGGTGCATCACACGGTGTCGTATACGTAGCGAGTGGAATTGGGTCCCACTACAACATTGAGTTGGCTCGGTCTGTCGAGAAATGGGACCTCAAAAATATCAACAACAATTATTTACGATCACGATCTTGGAAATGGGAAAAAATTGGAGGATTGAAGGACGGAAAATTCAGTCGGGAAGCCATTGACGCAATTGGATGGAGAGGAAAGCTCTGCATGGTGAACGTAAAAGGCGATGCGGCCAAGGAAGGCAAAATTTATGACGTAAAAACCGACTTGTGGTCGGAGATGCCGGAGGGGATGCTGGTGGGATGGAGGGGCCCCGCCGCCTCCATGGATGAGGAAACCATATATGTGGTGGATGAGTCGAAAGGTGTATTAAGGAAGTATGATTCCGACAGAGACATGTGGGTGGAGATAGTGGTGGATGATAGGCTTAAGAGGGCTCAACAAACTGTGGCGGCCGGTGGCAAGGTATGTGTATTGTGTGGTAATGGTGGTGGCATTTTCGTTGTGGATGTAGCCTTGCAACCGCCTAAATTGTGGGTTGTGAATATTCCGGCGGGTTTTGAAGCTGTAAATATTCATATCTTGCCTAGAATGAGCCACACAGTACATTAATTATTTTACTCTGAGCATATTTTCAGGTAAATTGGCATATTATTATCTTTATCTAAGCACACAGTGGATAAAAGATTGATTGATTTATTTATATTTAAGCATGATTTATATAGAATGATGAATACTACTTGAATTTTGAATGTATAGTTTGGATGAAAATGTTGGAATGAGGAAGCGGAATTATTTAGAAATTTAAAAAAAAATTCTTTAATTCAATAAACATGATTGAAATATGATCGTCTAGATATTAAATGATTCGAATTTTTAATTAAATTCGATGATCAATTTTTTAATTAATTCCGAATCACAAACTTTTAGCTTTTTAAATTTCAAGAATTTGATGCTTTAAACCTCTAAGTTTTCTATGGTATTTTTCAAACTCAAGACTATGCTGGTGGATGTGCACATTTTTGTAATTAAATTAAGAAATCAATTCTTGAACTAAACAATTGAATAAGATAAGATAATAATTATTTTTTCATCTCTTTTTTCTTTCTCCAAATTTGAACACTATAAAATTATGTATTATGATTATTGTACTATCCCATAGAATGCCCAATTTTCCTTTAATCTCTATTTATATAGATAGAATAGTCACAATTCTTGTACAATAATATTTCATATTCAAATAAGAGTTCTAATTCAAATTCAAGTATGAGTTTTCATTAAAGTCCAAATTCAATTAGTTTGCATTTAATTAAATGTATAGTCTTAGAACTTTAATTACAATTATAATTAAGTTTACAACCATTTACAAGATTGATCAAAAGCCGATTTCATAGTAATTACAACTAAGTACTTATTGTAATTACAATTAAGACAAAAACTATTACAATTACCATAATCAAGTTCGGGCCTGATTGGACATATATTATTCAAGCTCAAAAAATTAGATACTGTATAGTCAACCCTTGGTCACCTAATATAATTATTAGTCTTTGTTTTTTCCACTATAGGCAAAAGACAAAATTATTGGAATATATAAGATCACAGAAGCTAATAAATCTGTAATACTTTCCTCTGCCCTGTAGTATATGTACTTTATCTTCGTTCGAAATTCGATAATTAGATACAAGCATAACTGACCGTTTATCATTCTAATTATTCTCATTAAATTAAATATCATTTTCTTAAATGATCCTATGAACTAATCACAGATATCGAAGTTTAGCCGTCGTTAAATACTGAGCTCAGGTTTTAATCATTCAATAGAAAATACTTAAGCGGTCAAGTGAAATTTAATTCTCCACACGGTCATGCTATAGAATTGAACTCGACATGTGATCTATTCTATACACTGCAAGTATACTAGTGTCACCTTTAACTATTTTTGTGATAAAAATAATTCACAAATCTCAATAGTGAATCGGTCAACACTACACTCTTTCAGTACAAGGTGCCAACCCTTATACATCGGTTGTGAACAAATAATTTATAATCAAAATAGAAGTTGCGTCACATTGTACTTTTCAACGCAAGTACCCAACTTATATTATCATAAGTGATCATAGAAAGTTGGCTTTAATTCGCATATTCAATAATAAATAAAATCACAATTTATTTATTATAAATTATTATTTTATCATGACAAAAATATATTATATGTGCAGAAAACTCAACAAAAAATGAGCGATTTACCAGGTAGATGGTGTTTATAAGGAGCAATATTGGCTTTCTTTTACATGCTATTATTAGCTCTGTATTTATCTGGTTTAAAATGATCAAATGATTTGAATCTCACATAAATTTAGCAATAAACTAAATGAAAAGAGAGAAAATGATTTATTTAGTGGATCTCAAATTTAGTAAAAATACTATGTTTATGTTGTTGAACTCCACCTCGTTAAAATACTAAAGCTTTCGAGTTAATTGTTCCAATGGTCACTGAACTTATATTCATGTTTTTTTATTGGTCACTAAAATTTAAAATGTCGAGTTTTGGTCTCTAAACTTTGAAAAATATTATACATTACTCACTGAACTTTGAAAAATACTGTACATTGCTCATTGTAAACTCGATATTTTTCAAAATTCAACAATTATGCCAGTGAGTAACATACGGCACATTCCAAAGTTCAGTTGTCAAAATTTGACATTTTAAATTTCTGTGAGCAATTTAAGACATGGACTTAAGTTCAGTGACCAAAACTCGATATTTTAAACTTCAGTAATCAATCAAAGACATGGACCAAAGTTTAGTGACCATTGGAACAATTAACTCAAAGTTTTCATTTCTTTATTTTAATCAATACTTGACCCATTTATACATTTTTATGAAGGGAGATTTGTAACAAATGTCGCAAACCTTTTAAAAATGTGTAGGGAAGTCCCAAAATTTTTAAATTTAGCACCTAGGTCCAAAATCTTTTTAATAAATGTGTATTGAAAGGACCTTTAATGATTTCCATTCAAAAATTTGTGAGTTGATCAAAGTCAAACGTCTTACCTTAATTTGTCCAATAATGCACAGTAAAAATTATCTTTTAACATTTAATTAATTTGAAAAATAGAAACTATAAATAAAAAATAAGAGGAGAAATAAAAAAAACAAAAAACAAAACAAAAGCATAAACAACAAAGCATTCATCTTTCATGTTTTCCACCTCGCAACCTACCCTAACCCTACCAATTAGGGGCGAAGTTAGCACTCGACAAGCCAGGGCGACTGCCCGTGCTAGCTCCATTAGAGGAAAAAAATAAGTATATATATTGGGCGATCGTTTGAGCACTCATGCCTCGCTTGGTTCTTGTCTGCAGTTGTCAAAATTTGACATTTTAAATTTCTGTGAGCAATTTAAGACATGGACTTAAGTTCAGTGACCAAAACTCGATATTTTAAACTTCAGTAATCAATCAAAGACATGGACCAAAGTTTAGTGACCATTGGAACAATTAACTCAAAGTTTTCATTTCTTTATTTTAATCAATACTTGACCCATTTATACATTTTTATGAAGGGAGATTTGTAACAAATGTCGCAAACCTTTTAAAAATGTGTAGGGAAGTCCCAAAATTTTTAAATTTAGCACCTAGGTCCAAAATCTTTTTAATAAATGTGTATTGAAAGGACCTTTAATGATTTCCATTCAAAAATTTGTGAGTTGATCAAAGTCAAACGTCTTACCTTAATTTGTCCAATAATGCACAGTAAAAATTATCTTTTAACATTTAATTAATTTGAAAAATAGAAACTATAAATAAAAAATAAGAGGAGAAATAAAAAAAACAAAAAACAAAACAAAAGCATAAACAACAAAGCATTCATCTTTCATGTTTTCCACCTCGCAACCTACCCTAACCCTACCAATTAGGGGCGAAGTTAGCACTCGACAAGCTAGGGCGACTGCCCGTGCTAGCTCCATTAGAGGAAAAAAATAAGTATATATATTGGGCGATCGTTTGAGCACTCATGCCTCGCTTGGTTCTTGTCTGCAATGGGCAAGTGGTTTGAACCCGTGGCAACTGCAAGTATTAAAAGTACATTTTCTGCTATGAATTTAATCAAGAGTGACTTGCACAATAAAATGGGAGATGACCAGTTAAATGATAGTCTTGTGGTGTACATTGAGCTAGGGGTAAACGTGATTCGATTTGGACAATTTTGTACTATATTTTCAACTCAAACCATTTTATGCAGTTTGAAAGTTTTTCAAACCAAACAAAATCATTTTATCTTTTGAATCAAACCAAACCATACCATCATTTGCAGTTTGGTCTGGTTTTAATACGCGGTTTACCTTTGGACATAATAGTAATGTATTTAACATAAGTTAAATATAAATTTAAAC
>NW_019241579.1:62670-78620 GCF_002742605.1 Olea europaea var. sylvestris | reverse complement strand
GAAGATCAGCTTAAGAGTGACACATTTATTTCTTCATAGTTTTCAAGAGAATCTATTTTCATGATATGTTCGTTAATACATCATCGGGCTTGAGAAAAATTGGGCCATAACCCAAACGCAGTTATTGAGGCCTTGGATTTTTTGGAACTCAATATCTGTAAGAACTTCGAGAGCACTAGTAAAATTCTTATATTATGTCAAAATAAGAAATATTTTTATTTTTATTACGAATTAAAAAATACATATATATTCAGATTAACAATTACTTATTTCCTTATAAGTAAACATTTTAAGCATAGCCAAAAATGTAAGTGGAGACAAGGCTTCCGTTTTAGCTAAGATCAGGAGGTAGGTTCAATTTGACAACAGGAAGAGTAAATATTAGAAATGACGAGGATTTCCTGCTTCACAATGCAAGTAAGTAATATAGAACAAACAATATTTTTCTCACAAAATCCAATTTTCTTGATCCCAACACACCCTTGCCAATTTTCTTGAAGGGTTTGTCCAACAATAAAAGAACTTAAAAACACACCCTTACCAACTGCCATCTAAATGCTATATAAGAGAGAATTGAAACAAGTAAAAAGGGATCAACAAATGCTTCCTAATCGATATTAACATGCGTTTGTCACTCATAAGAGAGGGCAGAAAGCTACAAATTCCAAGATCTTGAACAAAATTTCAAATCCTCAAACTTCGCCGATTCAAGTTGGCTTCTTATACCTAGCATTTATCATATACGGACCAATTATAATTAATTAAAAAGATATCAAAAGATTTTCATAGTCACATACACACGCTCACATGTTTCAATTATATTCCCATCATGTTTGGTTCAGTATCTACATTGTGCTCACTCAAAGTTGGATGAATCGTCCGATAATGCCAAATACACTCCTATTTGCTTCAATGCACAATTTTCATCATACAATCGAATGACTACGGTTACAATCCATCCATCCATTCAATTTTGATCTTAATTTTCACAAGGATGAAGAAAACCTATTGAATAATCTCTTTAACCCAAGACTACAGCTACTATCCCCTTTTGAAAACCAATGGTTGTTAGGGTAGCTAGCTCAAAATCGTCCGATAATGCCAAATACACTCCTATTTGCTTCAATGCACAATTTTCATCATACAATCGAATGACTACGGTTACAATCCATCCATCCATTCAATTTTGATCTTAATTTTCACAAGGATGAAGAAAACCTATTGAATAATCTCTTTAACCCAAGACTACAGCTACTATCCCCTTTTGAAAACCAATGGTTGTTAGGGTAGCTAGCTCAGCAAGGACAAATGCATGTCAGAATTGAACTTGATCTGGCTCTCCCTAGTCTAACCTAGGCCATGTTAATTTTTAAGTATCCCTCCTTCTGACTTGTTATATTTGAATCACATTGATCTAATAAATGGGAGTTCTTTAGGTCCATGCAAAACACACCTCAAACACTTGGATCATTCCCTCAATTTTGTCCTAAATTGGAGCTAGTTGCCATCTTCACTTGTTAGCATTATTTGTTATTTTATCTATTCTAAGATTGCCACATGTCCATCTTAATACATTGATCATGGGGCTATTGTGTTCTATAACAGCCTCACACCCGGGTATCATAAAACAAACGTGGTTAAAAGACCATTTTATTGAATGTCTCTTTAACTTTATTGATCCTCCAATCGTATCAAGGAAACCAGCAGTGAACTGCCTCTAAGTTAATGTTCCACAGCCAGAAGTTGGTAAAAATGTTTCTTGGTTTGCATCAAAACGACATCAAATTCTTCCCCTGTTAATATCATAAAAAGTGAAGATTTCTCACAGTCCTATTTATACTTGATAGAAAGTTATACACTGAACAATGAGATTACTGTCATGAAAAAAATAATAATAATAAAACCAGCAGTGAACTGCCTCTAAGTTAATGTTCCACAGCCAGAAGTTGGTAAAAATGTTTCTTGGTTTGCATCAAAACGACATCTAATTCTTCCCCTGTTAATATCATAAAAAGTGAAGATTTCTCACAGTCCTATTTATACTTGATAGAAAGTTATACACTGAACAATGAGATTACTGTCATGAAAAAAATAATAATAATAAAGAGAGAGAGAGAGAGAGAGAGAGATCACTAACTGAACCTAAACAAGTTGTATTACACATGAAGTTCAAAGACAGATGTAGAATACCTCACGGAGGTGCCAAAATTTTACCTCCTCCAGATCACCTTTCCGAGCACAAATATGAAGCTGAGTCCAATCCCGATCATCCTTGTTGCCTCCCTGCCCGAGCAATGATCCGCTCCTATTTGAACACAGCTCAAACTCTGGCATTACAGAATCTTTCTTTCCTTCTTTATATCCAAGAAAGAAAACAATACTTCCCCCCCCACAAACTTTAACTCAAAACTTCACCGCTCCCGTTTGAGTCAGTTCAAAATGACTTGAACCCAAGCGCTCTAACATTAATCAGAGGTTTGAACTTCAAACACCTAGAATATCTTTTCTATCTTGAATGATTCAAGAAAAAAACCTGAAAATTTATCAATGATTGAAGCCTAAAAAACCTCTACTTCATGGATTTTGACGTTTAGATAAGTCTATTGTTTGGAGATCGATCCAATCCATAATGCCCTGGCATCGTTCTTCATCATGTGCTACCAAATCAGCTAACTTGGTAAACGCAAGGCACAATTGGTCATATCTAACCTGCTCGGGAGTACTAATCCAACCATCGTAATTGATCGGAACCCTCGTATAGGGTCTATTCACATCTCTCCTCCATCTCTTCAATATATACTTCTCAGGAAGTAATGCCACATCATTACGAATTAAAACCGATATAGCATGCTTGCAAATAATTCCTCTAAACTCAAATAAGTGACAACTGCACTCAAATTCGCATTCATCCCTACGAAATAACACTTTAAATATTTTTTTCTTCATACCACCATTGAAGATGATATCCTCACGTACCTCATAAATGGTATGCAAGTATGAATCTTGAGCAGATAACACTTCACAATAAACCTTTCCGGTAAATTCTTCTTGAAACTCCTTGAACTTCGAGATTGTATACACTGATTGGAATTGCTTCTCCATTTCGTACCTCGTTACACATGGGACCATTTGTGAAAATGATTTGAAATCAGCATGAAACTCCTTTTCAACTTTACTTCTCAATGCGCGCTCATATTGCTCTACAAATTGCTTTAGGGATGTTTTTGAATGAACATAACCGTCAAAAAAAGCATTCATGCTCTCACTTCGTTGAGTAGTTGACATACCAGCCCAAAATGATGTTTTCAAAAAGCATGGTACCCATCGACTTCTCTCATTGTATAATCCAGTCAACCAACCATGTTCTTGCAATTTATAATCTTCAAGCATTTTGTTCCAACCTTGTTCAAATTCCTCACAAGTTTGTGTATCGTACACCAACCCATGTACAGCAGAAAGAATAGAACCTTTATGATTGTGGTTGCCAATTTTTTCTGGTAATTTCTTTAAAATATACCATAAGCACCATCTATGCTTTGTGTTTGGAAAAACGATTTCAATTGCATTTTGTATAGCCCGATCTTGATCTGTAATTATTCCATTTGGAGCTTGATCATGCATACACTCAAGCAATGTCTTAAATAGCCATACAAAAGTCATTGCATCCTCATTCGAAACCAAACCACATCCAAGCAATATTGATTGTCCGTGATGATTCACCCCAACAAAAAAAGTGAAAGGTATATCGTAATTGTTAGTCAAGTATGTGGTGTCAAATGTAACTACATCACCAAATTCCTTATACGCTTGTCTACACCTGTTATCTGCCCAAAACACGTTCCTCAATCGGGCCTCTTCATCCAAGTCTATACTAAAATAGAAACCAGGACTACTTGTTTGCATCTTCGAAAAATATGCTTGTAATGCAATAGTGTCTCCTTCACCAAGTTTTAACTGCCGCACTTTGTCAATGAAATTTCCACTATCCTTTTCAACGCATACCTTCTTTTCAGATCTACCAGCCTTACTTTTGTGTGATTGAATACCAGCAGTGTCATTTATTTCAAGCCGTCTTTTCGTGCGTGCACTAATTTGGCGATTGCATCGATATAGTCTAGATTTGGATGGGCTTATTTTGTGGTTGTGCTCGAGATGGACACTGTTAATACGCCACGTTCCACAAATTTCTGAACTTGCTGCCAATCTCGCTTTACACCCAGTTTGGATGGTTGGTCGAGGCTTTAGAGAAGAACTTGAAGCACTGATTCGATGGCCTTCTCGACTACACGTAAAAGTTACATAACGTAGAACCCCGTCATCACCCTTCTTCGAATTTCTTTTTCTTACGGGAAAACCGACTCGATAAGCGTAATTTTTGTAAAATTCAAAAATCTCATTTTCATCTTTAAACTTCATTCCAACGACGGGCACAATGTCACTTTCTTCCCCTAAGCTTTTATCATTCGGATTGTCATCATTGGATGAATGAATATCCAGACATCCTGCATAGAAGAAGAAAAGACCATAAAACTTGTCAGTTGCCACGACACAGCTTGGCACAAGAACATTCAAACAAAGTCTGCTACGTGCAAGTATACATTATTGCTACTATTATATACATGAATGGACGGGAAATTACTATCTTATAGTTCAATTTTGAGGTAGTTGTATAATCTGGTTCTCTGTAAAAGCTCTGTAATAATCTCCGTAGTTGTATAATCTGGTTCTCTGTAAAAGCTCTGTAATAATCTCCCATGGGGACTTCTGCTTTGTTACTCTCATCTCTCTCGTCCGGGACTAGTGAAATTGAGTAGCTATAATTTTTCTTCGTTGCTTCATAGTCCGAAGCTCATATTCACTGCTAAGCCCAGAAAAACTGCATTTCGGAGATGCGGGTTTTAAGTCCCCAGTAGCTCAGAAATCATTTGACCACATACCCAAACAGCTCCGAGGAGAATCTTAAGGATGGATGTAAGTTTTTCCTTCGGGCGCCGTTTTTATGCTCTGATTTAGGGCTTGTTAAATTTCAGCTTGTGCGTTTTGGCATCTTGGGTATTTGTTTAAGCTTCCAACAATAGGTAGTTTTTGGGGTTCATACTTAGAAAGAAACTCAAAAAGCACTCATTTACCGGAAGATACGAACAAACTGAAAATTTTAAATGAACATTAAGAACAATAAATGTTACCAGTTTTGTCGCCGGCGTCGATGTTGCCGGCTTCGTTGATTGTGCTCTCATTTCCTTCCATTTTGATCTGCTTTTCTCTATGGAGTGGGTTTGGGGTCGATTGCAAATGTCGGGGAAAAGGTGTAGGGTTCACAGAAAAGGGCATTTCTTTTTCATTTTTTTTTAAATGACAGCCGATATTTTGATTTAGTCAAAAGTCAGCCACGTCAGCAGCCGTAATCACTTGGAGAAATGTAACAGTGTGGAATTTCATTTGGGAATTTTATTTTTTTATTTTTTTATTTTTTTATTATTATTATTTTTTTGACGAAAAACCTGCATCCGCTACTTTTCGAGTGCGCAGTGAATAAACCCTCGAACTAATGCAATAACTTGTAAATCACGCCAATAAAGTTTCATTTGGGACTTTTATGTAAATTAGGGGAATGGTTGTAAGTGACTGGAATAGGCAAAAATGTGACTTTGTTTCGAGATATATATATATATATTGTGACATTTTTATTTATGAAAAAAAGGTAAAAGAAAGAAAATTGTAATCTTTTTTATTTTTTTATTTTTCATGTTCTTATCGAGTATAGTCATGCTTGCGAAATTTTATATACTTGTAATGTTTATTCTCCCTGTTGTATTCCACAACTCTTCCTATGCTAAAATTCAACCCTTCACAATTTAAAGCTTTTTTTAAATATAGATTATTCATGATTTCTTTTAAAAGTGAAGAAAAGTTACGAGGCTCGTTAAAAAAAATCTTTGACAAACAAGTCTTCGATGTAACATTCGTTTTTAAGGATGATAATTTCGACAATGATCACAAGTTTGGGCTAGACTCTTGTAGTAGAGTTGCTTTCGCTAAATTTTGAAAGATGTTCTTTAATAGTTATACTTAGCTTTCTGTACAATTATTTCAATACATGAATCTTTTTCGAATATTTTAGTTGTGCACTATTGATGGTATGAATTAATCTACTTGTACCAAATGTCTTACCTAATTTTTGACCGAATTGACAAGTGATATCCACTCAATAAGGGCACGACACTTGTCAATTCGATCATCCATTTGGTAAATGATTTGGTACATATAGCATCTCCCTTGATGGTATATACGAAGGGAAGTACAATGTGTACACAATAATGTACACACAGCATTACACCCCTTTCACATAGAGGACCAATTATTTCAATACATGAATCTTTTTCGAATATTTTAGTTGTGCACTATTGATGGTATGAATTAATCTACTTGTACCAAATGTCTTACCTAATTTTTGACCGAATTGACAAGTGATGTCCACTCAATAAGGGCACGACACTTGTCAATTCGATCATCCATTTGATAAATGATTTGGTACATATAGCATCTCCCTTGATGGTATATACGAAGGGAAGTACAATGTGTACACAATAATGTACACACAGCATTACACCCCTTTCACATAGAGGACTTATATACAATAAGATATTTGTTGGCCCTTCTCCTTGTGAGGGGGTGTAATCCATTATCTACACCTTATGACGTACACATAGAATTATCCATATAAGAAATGATCATATTGAATATTATCGTTCCACGACTCAATGCCTTATTGGGGATTTATCTCACAGACATCAGTCTAGCGATGAAGCAAACAAAATGATAACACTCAAAAAACCATATAGCACGATTTTTTCAATTTTAGGATGTCCCATCATGTTAGTACACGCACCACAGAACAATGAACAAACAAATATGTCTCTTATTTACTTTTCTTTTGCTATGCGCAGTAACAATTTATTCTTATAAACATGGCAGAGAAACTCTTCAATTTGATTCAAATGTGAGTCCGAATAACAATTTTTTAAGTACTTCACACGAGCAACCGGTTCTTTCAGGAAGAAGAAGGGATTATTCCGAGTTGCTAGGAGGCTTTTCTTTCGGATGCTTGGACCCATAGTGATCAATGAGCTGATTACTTTTTCAATTTTAGGATGTCCCATCATGTTAGTACACGCACCACAGAACAATGAACAAACAAATATGTCTCTTATTTACTTTTCTTTTGCTATGCGCAGTAACAATTTATTCTTATAAACATGGCAGAGAAACTCTTCAATTTGATTCAAATGTGAGTCCGAATAACAATTTTTAAAGTACTTCACACGAGCAACCGGTTCTTTCAGGAAGAAGAAGGGATTATTCCGAGTTGCTAGGAGGCTTTTCTTTCGGATGCTTGGACCCATAGTGATCAATGAGCTGATTATAATATTCATAATACCTCATTAACCCATCTTTATATTACTGGGATACAATTAAGTCAAAAGAGATTCAGACCTTGTTCCTGATTCCATTAGGAAAAAAAACAGTTAAAATACTTTATACGATGGATCAATTATTTAAAAAGTTGATTAATTATTAATTAGGTTAAGAATAAATTATCACACAGCAATAATCAGGTTGGTCTAGCCAAACGGATGCTCAAAGGAACCATCAGAAATTACAAATATTGGAACCCGGGATGATCTGATGATCAACGAATAATATTGCACTAAAACAAATAATTTATAAATACAAAACAGGCAGAAGAAGATTAATTACTTTACAGACGGGGCAGACGACTTTGAGGCCAACAGCACGGGCCTCGAGCTGAGACCCTCTGGCCTTCTGATTCTTCTCTGCATTTTTTCTCTGCGCCTCGATCTTCTGCTTTCCCCGAGTCATCTCTCTCTATAACTCACTGTGTTGTAAGTCCGTTGATACAGTCGGTCTTCAAAATTGGATGATGGGGCGAGTCAAATGAGAATGATGGAGAAAGGGGGCTGAACACCGGGTCAACTCCTGGTCAAAATCGATCCGTGTGTTTGGGTGGAATTCAATTGAGACTTTTAGAGAGTGAAAAAATTTGGGTATATTCAATTGAAATTTTTAGAGACTCTTTAAAAGTTTGAGTGTATTCAATAGGGATTTTTATAGACTTTTAAAAAACCTCCAAAAGTTATGGGGTATTCAATCGAAACTTTTTAGAAGTCTCTACAAGTTTTGAGATATTCAATTTAGAGGGACTTTCAAGAAATTTAAAATTTCTTGGACTTTCAGAGACTTTTTTATAGAAAATATAAATAGAATTTTTCTCCCAAAATCTCTCATCCATCGATAGATATTTAAAAAGAGTCTGCTCTTCTTATTTCCCTCTACGTTTTTCCTCGATCTCTTCCAATTAGGTATTTCTTTGAATCTTTGCTATGAGTTTTCTTCCAATCAGGTTATGGTGAATTTTCACTAGTTGATCTCTATCTCTCCCTCTAATTTCAAAGATTCGTTTTTAAGTTATTGTCGACTCGTCTCAATTGTGAAGTACAGGGCATAATTCAAGTTGATTTTGATGAATCCGGATTTTCATCCATTGAGATACTATCAGAAACAGGATCGCAGACACGCACGCAGCAGATGATATGGGACTATATATATCGAAATCATAGGTTTGATATGTGATTTATTAAGATATCTTATCATGAAGTACATGATGAAAGCAATTTTACTATGTTGATGATACAGGAGATTGCAAATACGCAGTATAGATGCACTATTTCTTTCTGATACTGGAGCACAAGATTTTGTTTTTGTTAATTTTTATAGATTTTTTATTTTATTTATTCGATCTTATTTTCTCCAGCTGGATTATATTATATCCCCAAACAGGCTTTATGCGGCATGTAACTTTTGGAGATAATCTTAATAATTTTTTTTATAAATCTGTGTGTGATTTGCTAGTTCATCTTATTCAATTGTTTGTCTCGTATTTACAAGGGTTCGGGGGACGGGTTGAAGGTGACATTAACATTAAAACACAAGTAAACATGCGCCAGAGTTGCGTAGAAGAAGGATCGAAGGTCAAGTGTAGTTTTTTTTTTTTGAAAAATGAGTGGTTGAAAGAGAGAAAAGTTTTTGATTTACGTGTAATATTATTTTATGGAAGATTGTATGGTTGAAAATAGAAGAAAGAGAAATAAAATGTAATGTAATTTAATGAGGGCCAAACGGAGGCTTAAGAACTCTTTCTCAGTGATATTTGAGAACTCTGGCTTGGAAAGGGCGATACAGCTTAGGCATTTATTTCAATATTGTAGAGAGAGAAACGAGAGAGGTTTTAAGGCACCGCGAAGGCTATATGAGACTAGAGGCTATACTGTCAATACAATTTTTTTGGTGGATTTATAAAAAGCACAGTGATCATTGTTTTTCGTGATAGTATATAGAATTGGGAAGTGTAGAGTTGAATAGTGTTTTTTTCTACATGGAATTGCAACGCATCTTTGCTTATCAAATCAAACAAAAACTAAACTGCTTAGGATTCCTTCTCCCTGCTTTCGAAATCAAAGCCGTACTGCAGAAATACCTCTGGCTAAACAAGAGACTATACCCTAATTAAAAGAGAAAATGAACCTTTATCTGGGTGTGAGGGTGGCGGAAGGAATGTTAATAAAGGATGTTCTAAATTAACAAGAATGGAAAGAATGTTTTTTCATGTGACTGGCACTTAACCAGTAAAAGGGATATCCAAACAGAAAAGCAAGCATCTATATACCCATTTAGCAAGTAGAGGGACCTCAGAGTACTCCCTAATTGTTCTCTCACTCAGTTATCCACTAGCTGATTACCTCTTTAACCACCTATGGAAACTACCCCTTCTTGGTTTTTGATTTTTTAATAATTGTTTTCACCTCCTCTTTTCACACATAAGTTTGTGGAAAAATGTCTTCTATTGTTCTCATTTATACTTTGTTATATGTACTATGTTAAAATTTATTTCTTAATTCCAACTACATGTTTGCAAGAACCTGCTGACTGACTGAGTGTGCTCCAATATCTAGGATGAAGAGAGAACCCATATCACATAAAGGTAAGCTCCGCAATCAAGCTAAAGTTTTAGTTTGGAAGTTTTGCTTACTCATCCATATTTTAAGGTTGATAATACATGAGTAATACATTTGGCACCGGAGAATTGGATAATGAAGAAGAAGAGAATGGATTTTCTGATGATGGACACTTCATTGAAAAAGGAAACATTTATCTTCCAAAGGAACATATGTCGGGTTCTAAAGGAATAGAAGTTATTTGTTATGGTGCTAGTTCAAGTAATGCAAACGCCAAACCCCCCAAAAACCATGTTTCGAACTCACGACCTCTGCTCTGCCAGGTTTGACAGCGTCCGTCCTTTGCCAGTGGAGAAGTGCCCTGGGGGGCGTCTTCCTTCAATTCTAGTTTTATAGGATCCAGGACATATCAAAATGTGAAACACAATACTGCCGGTATAGAGAAAACAAGGCAAGGGGAAATGCAAATTCTTCTAAGTGGAAAATCAACGGCAAAGATAAAATGCTATGGATTCTCATAAATATTCCTCGATATTTCACATTTAACACTGTGAAGAGCATATTTCCTTAAAAAAAAATAAAAAATAAAAAATAAAAAAATTCCTCAAAAGTCTTTAGTAAAAGTCTCCACAAATCCAGGAAAAAGTTTTACTAATTCCTACCAAATTCATAGAAATTACTTAAAATCTCACAAAGTCCACAAAAGTCCCCCACTTAAAAAAGTCTCCAAATTTTTTTAAAAGTTTCAATTGAATACCCCCCCCCCCCCCAAAGAGTGTGTTTGGCACGGAGGCGGTGACGTATCCAGAATTTGAGTGTGCACGAACGATTGTCGATCGTAATAAATTATTAAAAATTAAATATAATAATTATTTTGTTAAAATTGAACATATTTTGTTGTACTAAAATTCACCAAATGACGTAGTGGCCATGTTTTATATAATTCAAAAAAAGAGCAAAGATTCGAATCCTCGCAATTGCATTAAACCCACTTAATAGCATATATATTACGTGCAATTGTCGGTGCTCGTCAAGTGCTGGATTTACCATTGCACAAAGGAACATGAGATGACACATGGAAAGAGGAAAATCTTCGCGTTTGATTTAAAAGTAAGAAAAAAAATTTAAGAAAAAAATAAATAATCTTTTGAGAATGTTTGATTTAAATTGACCGTGGAAGAAGTGATTCTTAAAAATATAAATCAAATAAGGTCTATTAAAAGAAAATGGAACAGATTCAAGGTCCATAAAAAATAAAAATAAAAAAATGTGAGACATGACGAGACGATAAGATCAAATTTTTCGGATTTAGTTTGCGTTTTCCTAGTTTTAAAATCATCATAATTATAAGTAAACATTAATATTCCTTTTATTTATTATTTATTTAACCAAATATTCAAAAATTGGACATGAAAATAAAATACATGTACCTTTTGGAGCTTAAGAATCCCACCTTTTAATGCCAAAGCATGTATTAGGCTATCAAAAATAGAGTCGATAAGTCATTTTTCATACCACCCGAGCATAGCTCAATGGTGCAAAGGATATGAGTGAAATTATCTCACGCCTTGCTGACAGCCGCAGTGTAGGAGTTCGATTCCTAAGACATAAAATTGGACTCCTTGTAGGCGCAGTATACAGGCAGCTCTTATTCCTATTGAGGCACACTCTGCGATTTACCTCCCTCACAAAACTCTAAGGACGAGACGGTAGGAGTCCTCAAGGTTGGGGTTCAACCTTTAATAAGTCATTTTTCATGCTTTCCCCCATAGGCGTGGCTTTTTTGCTTAGGTCATCTTTCACGCTTTCCCCATAGGCGTGGCTTTTTCGCTTAAGTCTGCCAAGGCCTAGCTTTTTTCGAAATCGAGTACATTACTCATTGTAACTATATTGAAAGGTAATGATTATAATACCCCTAAAAAAAATAGTTGATTCACAACAATATGATATTGAATTTCCCTTTATTTCTATTATATTTTCACATTTTCATTAATAATGATGTGACAAAGTTGTTGATCTATCTGAATATTACATATACTTTCATTTAACATGTTAACTTAATCTTATTTCGCTCCTAAAAATAAAATATATGCATGCAATTTATGGCCTACTACAGAGAACATCATCGATTATAACAAGTCAAGTGACCAAGTTGAACCACGAGGAAAAAAAAAAAAAAGAAAAGAGAGAGGCAGAGAGAGAGAGAGAGAGAGAGAGAGAGAGAGATGAGAGTGTGCAATTGATCAAGTCCAACCTCTTTCCAAGAACACGAATCTAAAACTTCAGTAACACTGTAAAAGTTAAATGGGAAAATATTACCTTTTAAAAAAGGTGCTTACACAAGTCTTAGCCAATCATACTTTTGTAAAACCATAATAGACAAACTCAAAACTGAATAGGCTAATAAAAAATCAGGTTCTTGTCTACACTTGCATATTTTACATATGCTTGGAGCTTTGGCAGCACTCGGTCTTTCCATTCCATGAGCATTGCAAAATCCCACCACTACACAACATCGGCAACTAGCTACCTGAAAACTGCAAAAACCGTTCATGAAATGAGCTTTATCTGTACAAGATAGGAACTTTCAAGTTATAAACTCAAAAGTAAAAGCAACATAAATATAAGTAACCGTGTGCATATGATTACACTACTAAACTTGGACATGATTAGTAAGGAAGATTGGATAGCAACATCTTACGCTAAAGTTTTCTTTCATTGTAGTATCTATTCCTATTCACTTCTGAATGCCAAATATGTGAGCCATCAATTTGTAACTAGATTAGGGTGGTACCTTGATACGAAGATTCCACTGAATCTTCAGTCAGTATCATCACATCTAAAATCTAGCTTCTCCTGGTTTTTACAGAAATTAAAGAAAAAAAGAACTAGAAAGAGAAAATGAGAGGCTCACCATCATCATGCAACGTCAACTCGAACATAATAAATATTGTGGCACAGCTGCTGAATCAAGCTCATAAGAACCATCTGGCAGGCTTCCATCCTGCTTGTCTTTCAAGCGAAAAGCAGGTATCCGATGGGAGAATTTAAGAATCTCAGTCAGTAGTATGGTTATTGGTTTGACCCCAACCCCCTTTTCTCCCACTCGAGACTTGAAAACAGACTTGTAACCACGCACTACCTCAAGAGGTGCACCAACTATAAATATGTCATCTACATCCAGAATCTCCACAATCTCGTATTTGCAGTTTTCCAATTCAGAAGGTTTCATTTTAACATTCCAGTGCTCATATAAAGCCCAGATCTGACCTACTTCAGGAAGTATGGTGAAACCATCCTCCTTATCCAGGGGGGATGGTTCTACTTTCAACTGGTGAGAAAATGGAAGAGTGCCAACTATTTTGTGTGTTTTCCCCTTTTCAACCATAAATTTTCCACAACATATTGGTATGCTTTTATCAACCCATCTTATCATGTCCCTTGACGACGGACAGTGAAGAAGCCATGCTACGTGAAAAGTACTCTCTGGAAGGCTGTCAATCTTCCTAATCTGACAATAGTACTTTGGTAAAGCATCCTCATCACTGTATACCGCCCATATCTGACCAACCTGAAACTTCTCTTTGGATTTGTCTGCATCAAAGTCGTAAAACTCCGGCTCAGGAATTTCCACAGAAACTGGTGCACCGTTGCAACTAGGATTTAGAGGCTCACTACAGGAAACACACATTTTAGACCTAATACATCTGCGAGGGTACCGCTTACCAAATCCTCCAAGGTTATTTCGTGTCAGATTATTGCCATCATCATCAAGTGTGTGACAACGTTCACTGGATTCAGATGCCATTTTTCTTTTCTTGCTATTTCTTTTTGAGCTGTTCATGTGATCATGCTTGTTAATTCTGGCATCCACATGAACAGTATATTTATTTGGCCTGGACTCATCAGTAACTTCCTTGTTTAAACATGAGTCTTTTCCATTGCCAACCAACTGTATGGAGCCTCCAGATGCAGTTTGTGAGCCAACTTTAAATGGGTGCCGGCTCGTGGAGTCTTTCTGTGGGGGAAAATCAGGCCAGTTCCAATTAGCACCTCCAGGTGATATCCGAAGAGAATTCATTTCATCTTCATCACTGGAGTTTCTACAGCTTTGACAAGTTAATATCCCGTCGGCTGCATGCTTAAAATACAGGACCCAACATGAACAAGATGGGCAACCAATCCAGGTTGGTTGGTTGAAATATAATCCTTGTTGAGTCGAACCAGTGTTACACTCCATCACTGATACAGAAGAGTCCCTGCAAATTCATATAATACACAATCTGATTCATGATCCATAATTAATGAAGATAAGTATAAAGCACAGAGATTTAACCCTCTAGTACTGGAGTCTCTACAGGTTTGACAAGTTAATATCCCATCGGCTGCGTGCTTGTCATACAGGACCCAGCATGAACAAGATGGGCAACCAATCCAGGTTGGTTGGACGAAATTTAATCCTTGTTGAGTCAAACCAGTGTTACACCCCATCACTGATACAGAAAAGTCCCTGCAAATTCATATAATACACAATCTGATTTATGATCCATAATTAATGATGATAAGCATAAAGCACAAAGGTTTTAATAGTGACTAATACTCTCCATATGCATGAAGTATCAAAAATTATTCATAAAAGATCAGGACCAATATCTTAGAACATGCAACTCACTACATTAAATATATAACCGTAGCATAATTATGGCATTAATTTTGATAAAGTAAACCAACCCAGCAATTATAGCATGCCTTAAAATTTACTTCAAAGCTCAAAACGATCTTAATCATTCTACACAGTTCATAGCAGAAATAAACGAGAATCCATGCAGGAAGATTAAGGGACTCAAGAAAAGTAATAATAATGGGTTGGCAAACCGTGTAAAACTTTGTCAGATTATAACATGAATCTTCAGAATATTTCATAAGGGTGTCCCTACTAGTGACACGATACATCAGACTCCGGGTGCAATAAAAAGTGTGAAAGGGTTAGCTATGGCATACGCCATAAGTTAACATTAGGATGACTCAAGTAGTAAGCAAGGATTCTCACGCTAGTCTATTCTAATAAATTAAGGAAATTTGGGATATAAAAACGCTCATAAGAAAATTCCCATAATTAGTAGGTGCAAGGTTTGATACGAGAGAATATAGCTTGCATACAGATCTGGAATGGGATAGGAGATGAGGTGAAAGAATTAAGAGCACAGGATACACAATTTGGTATATGTGTAAAGAAAAGATAAAAATGAGGTAGGAATAGTTATTGAGTCAAATGTTAAAATTAAAAGATGTAAGCTAAGCTGGTTGACAAGTTTGACCTAGTGTCTTCAAAATGTATGCTATGCATATAAAATTATACAAAGTAACAAAGAAACCATTTTGAGAAAAAGTGAGAGGGTTGGTTCAAGCAATCCCAGAAAAAGATAAACCTTTACTGGAGGAGATTTCATCAGAAATGTGACGAAAGGTAACTACGGATATGAAAAATGAACAAACTGTAGCCTCCAAAAGAAAATAACACTATTTTAAATTTTGGGATAGCTTATTATTTGGCTTTAGTGGATACATATTTCCTAAAATAAGACTCCCACTTAATAATCATTAAAAGGTAGCAAAAATTCAGGGATTTCATCCTTGCTCAGAAAAGTGATTAGTTCCTTGAGCAAAAAGATTGAAAAGCTATGGTGAACACCTAACTATACAAGACACTTGTACTTATGTAGTTATAGGAAAATGGAAATAAATACAAATAGATGGAGCCTATATGGTAAAAGCATTTTGAACGAATGAAAATGAGATGTAGCCTATCTAAAAACTGATTTTTTTCTAGAACTCATTTTCAATCACACATTCTTATATACAATAATTTTACACGTAAACTAAAAAAAGAAAATTAACCATAAATTCTCCTAAAAT
>NW_019241579.1:54811-62618 GCF_002742605.1 Olea europaea var. sylvestris | reverse complement strand
TGAAGGATCAAACAAGGCCATAGGTGGAGACAGCAACTCGATGTGGAATGCGGAGGCCTGCGACACTAGGCCTCCTACACTAGGAACATATCACAGGAGGTATTAGGAGAGTCCAAAGATATAAGCTCACCTGATAACAAAATATTGCAAAAACAATAAGGTTTATATACAAGACATTTAAGAAAGTACAATAGCTAAACACGAACCAAAGAGGGTAATTCTTCAATCACATAGGAGTGTGTGAAAAGTTTTATAGTCATATTGAAACCACAGCCAGAGAAAAAAGTTGCTCACTCTATCTACGCAAATGGAGAAAAGAAATCAAGATCATGGGAGAGAGTAATTGAGCACAGAGTAAAATGTGTGATGTTATATATATCTACCATGAAAGCCAGTCATCTTTTCCGGAAATTGGCGGAAAGTGCAAAAATATAGAAGAAAGGCTTCCATGTGATTAATTTAAAACATAGCATAAGACAGGATGCTCAAGATAGCTTATGGTGTGTTTTAGATGACAAAGAACTTTCACTAACTACATAATGTCCACGTGAATATGCATAACTTAGCAGTTGCTAATGAGATGGTAATTAAAGTTTATGTCCATACAGGTGGGTGAGCAGATGGTTGGATAGGTAGGAAACCAAGATGAGAAACATCAACAAAAATTCATATCAAGCACAAAATAGAACCAAACAATAAACCAAAATAAATATTTCTCCTTCTCATCACCACATGTACTTCTAATCCAAATTACCATATCAATAATTCCTGCTTCAACAATTTATAGCACAAACAGGTAACATGTGATATCAAATTAAGAGTTACAGAAGGAACCAAATCATAAAATTGAAATTGCAACCACAAGTAATGTCTCCAACATTCAACATTCACGAATAAGGCGTGCACGGTGCAGAAATAATTCAAATTCAATACAAGGCAAATCATGTAACTGTATCAAATTACTAGATTTTAGAAACAATCATTTACAAATCTGTCCCAAAATCTGAAAACGAACCAAAGAAAAAGACAAAGAAGAAAAAAGTACATCTGTTGGTGTTGGCTGACTCAATGACTGGGCTCGAAAATTGTATTAGCACTAAAATGGAAAGGATATAAGACTAAGAAAGAATTGATTGCTGAAAGTTTAAACAGAAAAAAGATTAACTTACAAATTCGATGGTGGCAGCGGCAATATTTAATAATAGGTAAAATATTAAAACAATTTAATAACACAACAATACTAATATTCAAATTCCTGCTGTAACAACCGAAAATGAAATAAAATACTTATTCGCTAACCAATTTGCAATGTACAAGTAACAATTTTAGCCCCTGTTTGACCCCCATTACCTGAAAATGAAAATGGGGGGAATAGTATTTTATAGAAAAATGAGTGATTGAAAAATAAGGAAAAGTTTTCGATTCACGTGTAATATTATTTTATGGAAGATTGTGTGGTTGAAAATAGGAAACAGAAAAATGGAATGTAATGTAATTTAATTTAATGGGTATCAAACAGGGGCTTAATATTCAAACTCCCACTTAAAATGACAAGAACAATTCACTTTTAGGGCTTAATTTGTAGCATGACATAAGACTAACTTAAATCTAAGAAAGCATCAGACATCAATGTCACTCCTATTAATTTAATGATGCTGGGGCATTTAAAACATGCATATTCCTTTGAGAAAATAATCAATTATCGTTTCGAACTCGCTTTTGAATCAAAGTGGTTGTGCCTATACTGATCTGATTCCCACTAGGCAAACATATAAAACATAAATGACAACATTCAAAAAATTAAAATATTATCTTCAAGATCCAACAGAACAACTTGAGTATTTGTAAAAAATCATAGTCAATAAAGACAAAACCCTAAACCAACAATAATAATTGTAACAATTCAAAATTAAATTACTATTTACAGAATTTAACATTATAGAATAATCGAGTAAAAAATACACATTTAAACCCACCAAAAAAAATAGAAAAATAGAGAAGGATTAAAGGATTTATTTACCTAAGTCCTAACTATTAACTAAATAGCTTGGACTTTGGTGTTGGAGGGAATGAAGTCGGGGAGTCAGTATGCCGTCTGGATGTGCTGGTTGGAGTCACCGGCGGAGCACTAAGTCCTTCTTCCTGTTTTCTCTAGGGTTAATGGGACTGGCAGATAATTGGGTAATTATGGGTGATTATTTGGGTAATTAGGTTCAGTTGGCCCATTTTAGAAGATTTCAATTTTTTTTCCAATATTGAAGCATTGGGCTGAGTAGGAACAGGCCTAGGTAGATTTTAAAATGGGAGGCCCAAATTCAGTGGCCTTATGGGGGGCTCCACTGCTGGTGGCGTGTTGCACATCTTCTATAAACCTGAAGGAAATGGAGAGAAGGCCGATGGTGACAGTAGTGAGCTTATGGATGGCTGCGAAGGGAAGAAGATTAGATGGGCAAAAAATTGTGTGATTTGCTCATTTGTGAGGCTTTGCCCGATTTTTAATTGATTCACATTGGTTGGTGTGCATCAACCCTAAAAGAATAGGTTCTCGGTCTCTTAAAACCGAGAACTGAATTAATTTTAAACAAAATAGTTTGGATCTTATGGCCACCCCTACTTTTACCTTTGTCTTAGATGTCCTATTCTTGAAAAAGTATAATTTAGCTTACTATATAAATAAGTCAGACTAATAAGTTTTACTCGTAATATACTTGAATAAATTATTTTTTCTTATTTATGAACAAAAAGATTACTAAAGTAGGGGTTAACTGTCGCAATAAGTAACTTACTCATTCCCAACTTTGACAAATGAAATTACTCATTTACCTTTGAACTTACTTATTTACTATCAACGTCACTTACTTAAGTAATTTTTATAGCCTAGGCAATCATCCCATTGATTGTCTTGGTTGTCATCTTATGATTACCCATTATATAAGCAACAAATTTGTTAACAAATATTTTATTGAACAAAAATTGTATTAAGGTCCCAATCAGATAACGGTGGATCAATGTAAATCCATAATTGCAACACTGATAAATGGTTATGTTTGATTTATGGGTTGTCATTATTTATGGCAAGTTGTTATCGAGTAATTATTGTATACAAAACTTTAGGTTCGTAAAATTTCAAATGCAGTACAATCAATTGATTAGACAACCTAAGTCTTGCGGAGACTAGCCTATAAAAAAAGAAATAAAAAACTGTAGTCTCTGTAACTTATATTTCTATTTTTTATTATTATTGAAAAGAAAATTTAAAAGGGATAAGGGCTTATTTAAATGAAAGAAATGGTTAAACTGCATCAGATCTAATGAATAAGTAAGATTTCTTATTTCCTTACCAGTTTCTTTGTACTCATCCAGATCAGGCTCATCATTGATTTCCCAGCCAGACTTCGATGGAATTTCATACAAGCCCTAATGGATGCAGCATGCACTGATGTAAAACCACTGTGGAATATCCAGAACAAAACCGAGTTATTGCAACCAGATTAACGATAGCAACAGCATCTTATCCAGGTTCACTCTAAAACTTCATTTCACATATATAGACCTTGTTTGAGCCCTATTTTGAGGGGGAAAATGAATTTTTGAATAGTGTATTGATCGGAAATGAGTGGTTAAAAAATAAGGAAATGTTTTAAATTTGCGTGTAATATTATTTTATTGAAGACTGTGTGGTTGAAGTAATGTTAAAACACTGTAGAAGAATTCATTTTTTTCCAAAGAATGGGGATCAAACAAGAGCATAAATTAAGAAACGAATATAACACTAAAGCTAAGCAACCTCCCGCAAGATCGAAGTGCATAGATCAAGTACAAGGGAAAATGCATCAATTATAATCATAAACCATGACTTTTCAAGCTTTCAATTCCATTCAAACTTTCCTTGGTGAAACAGTGGCTAACCATAAACAGACAATAATATCAGCAAGTAAAACAGTTAAGAAAACTATGTTTAGGCTCATAAGATTTTGTTATGAAAAGTACATGCACTCTTCTTAATGATCTCCTCTCCTATCAACAAGACAGCGCTCAGATCAGTAAGAGTAATAATAGACCAGTGATTGCTTACTATATTCTAGAAAGAACATTCTATCCCACTTTACAACGTATACTCGAGTTCTTTCATAGTATGTACCATTAAGAATGCAGCAAAAATGTTATTGAAATAGAAAAGATAATATTCAGGAATTGTATTACAATAACAAAAATGGAATTGGATAATCGAAATCTTAGAACAATAACCACTAGTGTATTACTATGTGTTGATAGATACAGAGCTAACCTGGATGATGTTCTTCAATACTCAAAGTTTCTGATGGTGCTTTGCAAACATCATCATAGTGTCTACCTTGAACTCCCAGTAAACTGAACAACCACCATCTCTTCGATGTTTGAACGGACTCATCATCAGATAGTTTCTGGATGTCACATAATACTTGGTTTCTATTTGTTCCTTCATCATCACTAACAGTGGCACCTTCAACATTGCACTCATCTACTAGCTGCATGTGTATATTCTCCTCCATGCAATCAAGATTTTTCAACATTTGTCGTATGTTCGGCAAAGTGTTTATAAACAGGGGTGTTTATATATAGGGGTAACTGAGTGGTGGAGGTCCGGGTAGCACTTGTGAGTCCTACAAATGTGTGGATAAAAAGTGGTTTGATCAAAGTATTTATAAAATAACAAGAAACACCTTGCCAAACATATTCTTGGTGCTCACCAAAATAATCCACCACTTGAATTTCCCCAGCAAGATTCACCAATTGTGTCCAAAATGCATCTTCAAGAGAAAAAGGATCATTAATAGTGTTTTGTAGATGCAGAAACTCATGGGCATGATAACCTTTAAATACAAGAGCTCGGGATATTATGTAGACAAAAAGAATTAGTAATTCAAGTATAAGTAATGTTCCTCTTATCTATCTTTTGATCAACTGAAAAAATAAAAGTAACAAATCCATGTAAAACTTCAAATATTGCAAGTCTATAGAAAATAAAAAACAGAAGACTATATAACTTCTACATAGAACATGTTCTTTACGTCGAAACGAAGATTTTCCCACATAACTAGCAGCACGGCAAAAAATTAGAACATGATTATAACTACCTATGCAACTTTAAAAGGAAAAAAATTATGATAATAAATAAAAAACAATGAACTTAATTGATTTGAGGACTGATAAAAAAAAAAACGCAATTATATTCATTATAAAATCAAAAAAGAGAAAAATTACCTAATGTAGTAAAGAATATAACCTTCACTAATTTGAGAACTAACAGAAGATGAATTGAATTCAGAAGGAACTTACAGGCGTACGTGAGTGGTGAGACCAGTTAGGGTTTGAGAAGACGGTAGGGAAATTGGGGGAATTGAGGCTATAATGGACTTTTCCAATATCACCTTTCAAATTATTCCCTCACACCGCTTTGCGCTGATAACATGGTCCCATACGAATTCTCCAAACTTGTTCCAAAATTATTATTTTGTTTTATGATATTTTCATATTTTTCAATTCAATTCATATTTCAACAAAATAAGAAATGGCATATAAAAAATATATGAATATTCAAGCAGGAAATATATGAAGATATTTTTGAATAGTATTATAGCCACAGTTTCTCCTTTTTCCACTGATTTTCATTGCACCAAAACATTTCGATCTTTAATTATTTTAGCAATTATAATCCTCACTTTTTGTCGCATTCATATTATCAATCTCCAATTAAGTATTATATTTAGTTTTGATGGTGATTATCATCCAATTATTCTATTAGAAGTTAAAAAATTTCCGAATAGCTTCCGACCTGTTTGATTTCCATTAATTTACTGTATGATTTGCTATATGATCATTTTCAATCATATATTCACATAATAAAATATATTATACGTTCTCTCAAAAATTTTCATACTTTTTAACCACATATTTTCCTAAAAATACTTTTCAAAAACATTTCTTTCAATTAATGGAATCAAACTGCACCTTATTTTAAAGTTCATATTGTACTTTTTTTTGTCTTTTTGTTTTTGAAAACGAGCATCTTGTACTTATAAAGAACATATTTAAATTTGAAGAGTACCATTTTTTACACATTCCAACAAACTCTTTATTGGGCCCTGTATAGGGGCAATTTCCCTCTTTATTTCATGCATTTTAATTTTACTTTTACTTTTTTCCAAGTATAATTTATTGTTTTTTCTATTATCTTTCAATTACTCTATCTTTGGAGGGGTGGATTCGACTATCTAATTGTAGATCCTACTGAAGTCTAGTTTCAAAGTTTGACATTTAAATTTGAAGAGTTCCGTTTTTTACACATTCCAACAAACTCTTTATTGGGCCCTGTACAGGGGCCGTTCCCCTCTCTATTTCATGCATTTTAATTTTACTTTTACTTTTTTCCAACTATAATTTATTGTTTTTTCTATTATCTTTCAATTACTATATCTTTGGAGGGTGGATTCAACTATCTAAATGTAGATCTTATCAAAGTTTGACTCTTTAAAATTAAGATCATATTTGAAATGCTTCTTAGATATGCTCTTAACGTAGTTTAAGGTGATGGGCAAATTTTATTTTTATTTTGTTTTTGCTCATTTAAAATACGTTGATAGATAATCTTTTTGTATAAGATAAAAATATGTTAATTAATAAAATATTGAGAAATTGAATGCGAAGTTGAGATATAAGTACGACGATTAGCAAATCTTAGAACATTTAATGCAATTAAAAAATGGTGGAATAGGAAAAAAATGTATTGTCAACATTATATTTGGAGTTTTTTAATCTCTAATTTGTAATAGTTTTTTGAAGATTAGTGTTGAAATTTATTTTAGCTCATCACGAACGTACATGTAAGTTACTTTAACATGTTTTTAATTTTGCATTTGTATCCTAATATTAGGGGATATACATGAAAATGGCCCAAATAGTATATAACCTTTTCCAAATTGGCTTTTGACTTTTTTAGAAATTTGAAACTACCCAAAATATCCTTGAAAAAATTTATCAACCAACCCTTTATATAATAAAAAGTTTCTTTTTTAGTCCTTAAAAAAAATCTAACAAATAATTTTTCTAAAAATTTGTAAAAATTATTAATGAATAATTATAAAATGGAAAAGCCCAAATATAAGAGAGGACCATATAATATAAAAAAGGTTGTTAAAAATAAAAAAGAAATTAAATTTGAAAAAGAAATTGATAAGATAGGATATCAAGAACAATTATATGCATCACAAGAAATATTAAAATGTTTTAAAGAAAACTTATTAGAAAATTTCGCTAAAGGAATTGTAAGGTCAATAATCATAAAAGATATACAAGATATAATAGATAAATTGGCAAAAAGAATGAAAAGTATCTCAAAATATGAAATACCTTTTGGAACAGACATAGATATGATAACAGATATTGATATTATAAATTCTCAAACATTATTAGATTTTGAAGAATTACTTAAAAATTTATGAGATTAAAATTTTTGATATTTTGATTATTAGATTATTAGATTTTTGTTCGCTCATAGTAGCATAGTAGCACCCAAAGAGTTGGTATCAGAGCCATAGAGATCATGGAAATCTTAAAAATAAATAATTATTATCAATGTATTGAAGAAAAAGGATGTTATATATTTTACAACCCTATCCCTAATAAACTAAAAATAATAACATTATATATAACTAGGAATTTACCTAGAGAAATAAAGGAACAAATATTACATAAATTAATTGTAGAATTTATCAAAGATAGACGTACATATGAAATAATTTGTGAAATATTTGAAAATGAGTTGAAT
>NW_019241579.1:25525-48683 GCF_002742605.1 Olea europaea var. sylvestris | reverse complement strand
AAATCTTGTATAAATCATTATAGAAATAAAATCTCAATCTTTTGATATCAGAAAGATATGAGTTTCTAAACTTTCTATCCCATAGATTCTTGATAGATTGAAGAAGATAATCTCTTTCTTACTTTAACAAAGAGAGAATTTTCTTTACTTAAGATCTTTATTCTTAATTCTAAGAAAAGATACAGTGAGGGCAAGAAGCTGAAATAGCAGGATTCCCATTGAGGCAAGAGGCCGTTTAAGGGAGCAGTTTGCAGATTCAGAGCCTGAAGGTCACTCGGTTCTAAGAATACAGATTTAAGATCAAAAGTAAGGTAAAATTATTGTCTTTGTTAAATTTAGAAAGAATTCTTCTAATATCTTGAAAGAATCGTAGGGATTATTATTCTTCATGTTTGCAAAAAACTTATCTAAATATGTTATTATTCATAAAGTTTGCAAGGAATTATTTGAATAATGCTAGGTTATACAATTAAAGGATTAGATAATCTGTTAGATAGATTAATGGAAAAAATAGAAAATATTTATTCTCAATTAGAGATTATGGATATATTATCAAAGGAATTTGATAATCTTAGTAAATTACATGACAATTATATTACAGATTATGCTAATTTATTAGATCAAAGGATGAAACTATATATTAAAACTCGAAATGAGAGAAATAGAAGAATTTAAAACTATCCCAATAAATTAAGGATATCTTGTGCAATATATGATAAATTATTTCATTAAGGGTATAATAGACATTTTATCAAAAATGAATAGTAGCAGGTCATTTATAATAATACCCCTAATATTAGACTGATTCTCAAATTTTCAAACATGATTCAATTCTAATAACAATTATGTAAAGTTTATAAAGTGTTATAAAAAATGCCAACGTCATCAAGTCATAGGTCTTCTAATCTTTTGAGTAAAATTATGAAGTTGTAAATATATATTACCAAATATGAATGACGTAGATATTTTAGAATGGTCTTTTTGTACTGATTTAACTTTATATAAATTACAAACTCGATTTTGAAGTGCGTGAGAGTTGTGATCGTGTTGTAAGATACAAGTTATAGGGCACTTCCAACCAGAATAACGTAGCTAATAGTAATTTAATGTAAAAATTAATGAGTTTAGATGATTTCCCTTTTTGGGTCATCTAGAAGTGGTTTTTAATACTAATGGCATAATTTGACAGCGCACTATTAGGTCTAAAGTGTTGACAAATTCCATGTCTAAAATATCATTTAATCGAATTCAATGGCGAAGCCATGAAATTCGTTTGGTGCGAGCACAATTTCATTGACATCAAACTTTGAGTTTTTTGTCATGGATATAATGATGACAAAACATACAAAAAAATATTACGACCATACTAAAAAAGGCATAATTATAAATTACACTTGTTCTTTGCTAGTTTTCATACTTTGATATCGTTGTACAATTACTTCATTATCGATCTTCAAAAATATATCTTACGTTACACTAATAATTGTGCTATCATTCATCCACTCATCACCCATCCGATTACGCAATCTGTCATGTATAATGCTCATTGTAGAAAAGACTTTCTTTACAATAGCGGTAGCAATCGATAGAATCAATGATAGAGTCAAAGGCTTGCGAACCAATGGATATATGTTACTTTTCTTTGTCAGAACTAACTTCTCCTCACTAAGTTATTCGATTCTCTTTGAAAGATTGTCTTCATTTGATATTTGGATTTAAACATTGTTGCTATTGAGAATGTTTTCAATACACAGAGCAAGCAACTCGCATAATGCTTTCATAGTCACTAAGGCAGCAATATGAAATGGAACTTAGGAATTAGATTCAATCAATGAGTGGGCTTTAGGCTCGGAGCGGTGCGGGTATGGTATTTACGCCGTCACCTCGACCCCGAACCGATTACCCGTTAAAAAAAAATTAATTGGGCAATTGGGTTTTCCATATTTTTTTAATGATTCTGTTTAACCCAAAGTTCTAGCCCATTATCGACCCGTCAAGCCTAACTTACTTGACCCAATAACCATACATCCTACTACACAAATATTAAACATCTATGAAAATTGTTTGTTGAATTAGGATTTTGCATTAGGAATTGGGATTTTTTTTTTTTTTTTTTGCATTTTCATTTGGGATATTGTTTGCTAAATTGGCTTAATATTATGTTTTTGTTTTCACTGATTTTTCTCATAAATTGTTCTTTTTATAATTTAGCGGTTAGACCTGTACAAAATAATTTATTTTCATAATTATTAACTGCCCGAACTGAGCCAAACCGAGACACATTCGAACCGAACCAACTTACATGGTCATGATACGATAAAAAGAATTGATGGTTCGGTGATGGTTTTGACCGAACTGAACCATTGCCAACCATAGTGTAAACATTAAGCTTTATCTAGTTGATCTTTCCCAAGCCTTATGGAAAGATTTTTCATCAACACTAGTCTCATCAGTGAGATCAGAATGTTTCTTAACTTGAAGTGCCTCTGTGCCAATTCTAAGTCCAAAATACCTAAGTTGAATTGGACTTGTTCACACCAGTCTGAGAAATTGAACCTATTGAACAGTGGTACAGATAAAGCATGCGAATGTAGATAAATGGGAATAGATACTACAAAATATAAAATGCTCTGACATTAATATTGTGAATTTTGATTAAAATACTTAAGTTCAAATTTAGATAACATAAACATTAAATGTATATCGTAGTTCTCCTTTGGGTGACACTATGTTATACTATCATAATAAATATAATGATACTAACTTAATTTCATTTGTTTTGTAATTAAATATACTCTAATCAAACATATTGTTATTTTTGGATGTACAAAACACATCTAAGTAAGTATACTACAATCATGCTCAAGATTAATGAATTTAACTGATCAACCATAAAAAGATTGTGTTTGGTGTACATAATTTGGGGTACATAGTGGTATCCTCCCGCTCACATGGGGGTGGGGCCCACTCGAATAAAATATTTGAGTGGATCCCATTCTATGTGAGAGGGAGGACATTTTTTTGTACCAAAAATTTATGTACAAGCATCTTTATCTTTATTAAAAACTAGTCGCTATCACGTGCGTTGCATGAATTTTGTATTTATCATATTTTTATTAGTATATGAATTTTAGTTTGAAAAGTTTTTGAAGTAATATTTAAAAATATTTCCATGATATGAGAAAATAATTGTAAATTATTTTTACAATTGCGTGGTAGTATGTTATCTAGAAAAAATATGCTCGTATATTTCATACTTAAATAAGAAATATACAAACTATTTTGCTTGTATTTTTTGATAGTGTTAACATGATTGAATTGAATGTGAAGATTAAATTTCTAAATTTTGTGTAATTCAATATTGTAAAATTGAAAAAAAAAACTCTTTGCACAGTGCGGAGAGAGTTGAACCAAGTGCAGAGTAAAAATAAAAAAATGTGCAGAGAGAAAAAACCTTTCCGCATAGTGCGGAGATAATTGAACCATGTGCGGAGTAAAAAAAAAAAAACTTCTTCACACAGTGCGGAGAGATGACAAACCAACTCTCCGCACAGTACAGAGAGCAAAAAAAACTCTCCGCACTGTGTGGAGAGAGTTAATCTCTTCGTATAGTGCGGCGAGTTGGTCCACACCATGGCAAAACTCTCCTCACAATGCAAAGAGGAAAAAAACTCTTCGCACAGTGCGTATAGAGTTGAACCATGTGCGGAGTAAAAAAAAGTGCGGAGATAAAAAAAATATCTCCGCACAGTGCGAGAGAGTTGAACCATGTGCGGAGAGTTGGCAAACTTTTCGCATAGTGCGGAGTAAAAAAAAACTCTCCTCACAGTGCGGAGAGTTATTTTCAAATTTCTTAATTACAAGTCAAATTTTAAGATTGTAAATTTTTCGTATATACAATGAAATAAAGTAAAAAAACATGGTTCAAAATCAATTATGTCTTCTTTAAATTCCAGTCATAGTTCAATTTTCTGAGCATGTAAATCATATTTACGGTATTGGAAAGGAGCTTTCTCGTGATTCATACAATGAAACAATATATGAGTTGTGCAAAGAAGGAGATATTGATAGTACCATGGTATTGCTTTCACAAATGGAGGTTCTAGGGTACCACCCAAGTTCAATATTTACACTTGCTTGATAACAGCTCTTGGACATTAGAAGCGGATACAATTTTCAATGAAATTATACTTTCGAGTTGTAGGTCAGAAATTAAAGTGTTCAATGCATTACTCAAAAGTTATTTGAGAAAAAGCCTCTTGGAACTTGCAGATAAAGTCCCGAGAGTTTTTGTTTTTCTCTCCGCACCGAGATAGTTTGTCATTTCTCTGCACTTTGCGGAGTTTTTTTTTCTTTGGTCAAATGGAATTTATATATACTAAAATTATTATAATTTTTTTAATGTTGTTGGCATGACGCGTGTGTGGAAAAATATTTGTTAATCACCATAAATAAAATTCTTCACAAAATGCAAAAAATAAAAATGCATAATAAATATTCTTATTACTTTAATAAAATTACAATAGTTTTTTTTTACAAATAACATAAAAAAATTATTTTTATTTTCAACAAAAAAACACATTTAAAAATTAGCAATTTCATAACCACTTTTTTTTTTTAATTCTGGAAAGTATAATTATAAAAAAAGAAACAATATTGAATTACAACATTTAATATTTCGGAAATTCAATATTAAATAAATTTTATACATTTATAACAAATTATAAATCCATGTGTAATGCCCTTAGAAGTCTAAAGAAGAGGAGATCAAGGACTTTTCACTTAGTAGGAAAAAATAATAATAATTATAATTAAAAAAAATTTCGAGGACGAAATTAACGCCACGAAAATTTTAAGATATATATATATATATATATTTGTTTCATATGTTATATATTTTTATTTGAAGACTAAAATGAAGCATGTTTTAAATTCATTTTTATTTGGGTTAAATAATTAAATTTTAATGGAGCGAGTATAAATATATCAATATTGGTCTCTTTGGATAGCTCGTAATAAATCAGGTATATTAGACTCGAGAAAAAGTCAATTTAGATAAATGATGTCTATGTTATTTGCAATTGACATTTTTTTATTAATTTCAATATTTGAATTCAAGAAGATTGAAGATGACTGCCACGTCCCACGTGCATTAATTAAAAAAAAAAGGTCTAAGGGATTTAATATAAGAGTTCTGCTTCTGAGCCAGGCTCAGAAACAGGGTAAAAAACAGGGATCCCATACATTTTTTTTTCCTAGATCCGACGGTCGAGGTGGAAACACCTTTTTGGCCTGGACAATCAGCATTTTCGTTAATATAATATATTAAGTCATGGACACCTTCTTGTAATAGTACGTTTTATGCTATCAAAATAATTGAAATTTTATTTGACAGACACGTGTGAGAAAGGGTTGTTTCTTTTTATAAGAATTAATTGCCTCGATTTTAGGGATTAATGGCTTGAATTGTGTGATTGAATTGACACGTGGGATTAGATAATGCTTGCTTTAGTTTTGGGACAGATTGTAATCAGTAATGCCCTTGAATGTTCCCATTATATTAAGCCCCGTTTGACCCCATTACCTAAAAGTGAAAATGGGGGAATAATATTTTTTAGAAAAATGAGTAGTTAAAAAAGAAGGAAAAATTTTCGATTTACGTGTAATATTATTTTATGGAATATTGTGTGGTTGAAAATAGGAAAGAGAAAAATTGAATGTAATGTAATTGAATTTAATGGGGATCAAAGAGGGGCTAAGTAAACCTTGCATAAATTGCCAGACTAATGGTAACGCAGGAGTTTGACAAAAAAATTTATATCCCAATTAAAGTTAGTTATTATGGATATATAGTCCAATTAACCTTATAAGACATTATATAATTGTTTATTATAAATTATAATATGGTAACTTATCACTTTATGTAAATTGATGCAACTTATTTATCCCAAAAAAAAAAAAAAAGACATTACCATTATTATATTAAGTAGATTTTAATTAATTTGATTTAACAAGAAATCTGGGCAAGTTAATAGGGTCAATTGACGGGATTTTTGGTTGCATAATTATCCTTTTATACTTTTCACAAGATTAGCAGTCAAAACTTTTCTTTATACACTCCCCTTACAAATAAATTCACTCTTTTATGCTCCAATAGTTATGACATAAAACCAGTCTATTCCATCTTCAATTAATCTTCCATGGCCTTTTTGAGTCCCCATCCCAGAAGTGCCAGTTTCATCCAAGACAGGTTTAAAACTACTCAAGAAGGTATTAAGTTTTATTTTATGCCATCATTTTGAGAACCAAACACTGTAGGTAAATGATGTAAAACCCACTGCATATTAATTTAATAACATCAAATTTCTTTATGCACTTGCGCGTTTTTGTATATATTGTGTGTACATGAATGTCTCTATATAAATATGATATATGTAAGTATATGTCGCATGAACACATGGATGTATCTATATGCAGATTTATATATTGTGTGTGTACATATATATGTTGTATGTATTACTATGTACCTATATAGGCGTGTGGATGAAGGAATGTACATATATTTTATGTATTATATATATGTGTACTATATATGTATATGTACTTGTACTAGCATGTAGTTGAATAAAATTTTTAGGAGAAGATAATGTTATTTAATAGTTTTCTCTACAAGGATTTTATTATTTTAAATGGCTATGGAGCTATTTTTGTAATGGCTATTGAAGCAACATGTACCATATTTTTAAAAGTTGATTTAACTTCAAGTTGTACGAGCTTTCACACATTTAATTACACATAAAATTTTAGGACACTAATAAATTGAAATAGAGCATTACTATGAATTCCTATTTAAGAAATATTTGTTGTCAAGTTTTTTTTTTTTTTTTTTAATAAACGGTAATGAATTAGGATTTTGGCACGTTGGGGTTGCCACCGGATCTATCTTAAATCCGCAAGACACGTCAACAGCGAAAGGGTTTTGGAAACGTGAATTCCTTATTTTCTCCCAACAACTCTATTATCAATTAAGGTATGATACTTTATGTGCAAGTGATATGTCCTTTCAATATTATGATTTTTGACATGATTTATTTCATGAAATGCTAATTGACCTGCAGGTCCCTATGAAATGAAATGAAATGTGAGATCTCTTTCGAGTCTTCTCAAATATGTTAGAGCATTCGATTGATCACCGATTGTTCTTGACGAAATGATGGTATGGAATGTTATGAATTCATGTTTTAAAAGTTATTATATTGTTTTGGACGCACATATCCTATTGAGTATAATCACTCACTCCTTCAAATTTTAATATTTCAGGTCAGTATGGTCGACGTGGATGGTAGTGAGCGGTGTGCGGGTTGCCAAATAAAATCTTTAGGAAAATGTTCACGAATAAAATTTGTTAAGAGTAATTGGTGTGTTTTCTTTGTTTCTATTTAATGTTCTAAAGTTTATGACACTATATTTATTTTATTTAGTATTTAAGAGTTCAAATAAATGTAAGGGTTTTAAATTTTCAATTAAATATTTCCGCATTAAATATGTTTATGGAATAATATCGATAACGCCCAAAATTTGAGTCAATAAAATTTGGGGCGTTACACCATGTATGCAGCTTACCGTATATACAGCTTATCGTATATACTGTCTACCGTATTTGCAGCCTATCATATTTGCAAACAACTTACCATATTTATACCTTATCGTATAGCTGCCTACCGTATTTGCAAACAACTTACCGTATTTTCACCTTATCGTATTTGCAACTTACCGTATATATTGCCTACCGTATTTGCAACTTACCGTATTTGTAGCTTACTGTATTTTTATATACCGATTTTTGCACTTACAAACACCGAGAATGCAGAACATCGTATATTCACTTACCAAATCGAATTTCAAAAAAAATTTCAGATTTTTATTTTTTCAACATAAACATAAAATAAATATTAAATATATATGAAGCACAAAATATAAATGCATATAAATATGGTGCTCAATCTTCAATTTTTCAATATTGAATTACGCAAAATTTAGAAATATAATCTTCACATTCAACTCAATCATATCAACACTATCAAAGAATACAAACAAAATAATTTGTATAATCTCGTATATTTCTTATTCAAGTATAAAATATACAAGTATATATTTTTCTAGATGACACAATACTGTTATACAATTATAAAAATAATTTACAATTATTTTCTTATATCATGAAAATATTTCTAGATATTGTTCCAAAAAATTTCCAAAAAAATAAAATTATATACTAATAAAAATATGATAAATGCAAAATTCGTGCAATGCATGTGACTGTCATTGTGCGGAGAGATTTTTTTTTTAACTTCGCACTGTAGGGAGAGTTTGCCAACTCTTCGCACTGTGCGAAGTTTTTTTTACTCCGTACTGTACAGAGAGTCTGCACTTTGTAAAGACGGTATCCGCACAAAATGTCATCTCTTTGCACTGTGCAGAGAGTTTTGCCATGGTGTTTTCCATCTCTACGCACAGTGACTATCACGTGGTTTGATGTGTGGAAACTCTTCGCACATGGTTTGTCATCTTTCCGCACTGTGCGAAGAGTTTATTATTATTTTTTTTTAAACTCATGTGCGAAGAGTTTTTTTTTTTTTTTTTTTTGCTCATAATAGTTTATATTTACTAAAATTATTATTATTTTTCTAATGCTAGTGACATGATGTGTAGAAAAACATTTGTTTGCCATAATTATTTTTTTAATGCTAGTGACATGATGTGCGAAAGAACGTTTATTTGACATAAACAAAATAGAAAATAAAAAAGACATTATGCATAATAAAATTGGATTAAGTTACTATTGCATCAATAATAGACCCTCATTCCCTTTTTTATTAGAAGTTAGATACACGAATGTTAATAAAGATAATCTACAGATGATAGAGTTTTGTTTTTCTATTGAAAAAGTGAATAGTAGGTGTCAATAATTATATGATTCACTAATTTTTAAAGTTGTTTTACCCTAATTCATTTATTAAATGTTTATTCAAAAATATTCATTTTCTTCAAATTTGTATGAATGATGTCAAGAATGTATAAACTGTATAAAATAATAAATTAATTTACACGTTATTTGGAAAAAATAACAAATATATAGACACTTAAATAATGCACCATATTAGATTAAAACGAATGAGTAAGGAAGATAGAAATTGACAACATTGGATTAAAATAAAGCTATGGTGTCTTGTTATAATATGACATAATTGGATGCTACATCATATTGGAAAGAAGTGCAACTATAGAATAATGAAAAAAAGAAAAAGATAATTTTATATTTATGTAATTTTTCTTACTTATATGTGAATTTACTCATTTTTTTCTCCTTATAAGTGACTTCTTACTTAGATATTTTACTAATAAGTGTTTATTTATTTTTACTGAATATTTTAACTAACAAGTGCATACTTGTTACATATAAGTGATTTTTTTACTTACAAGTAATTTTTTCTCTAAATATTTTTGCATATAAGTGAATTTTTTTCTAAGTAAATTTTTATTTATGAGCTGTAGCAGCTGTGAATTCCACCAAAGATAAAATACGACTAAACACTATAGAAACGAACACAAAAAATAAAAAATACAAAGATTAGTTTGAATATACATAAAATTAAATTCTCAAATTATGAAAATTCTACAACAAAAACTGAGTACTTCCCATAGCAAATAACATCAAACGAACCAACATACCTGAGGTCAGTACACTTGAATGCATGTAAAAGTGAAAAAAAAAAATGTAGAAGAAAATTAAAATTTAAATGCATGCCTGGTGGAAAAAAAAATTAAAAATAAAAGAAGAATATATTGTAGATCATCGAACTCCGGTAGAATTGAAGCTGAAGAATATAAAAGGTATTGAACAAGACGAGGAATAAAAAGCTTTTGATCTGTTTTCGAGTAGTAAAGATAAAGAATGCAGAAGAAAATGGAAAAGCAAAGTACACTAATTTTTACACCATATTACCATCAACAATAATATGCTAAAACATCCCACTTCACAACACAAAATAGGCCCTACACGTAGAAAAATTGGAAAGCAATTACATGAGGGATGAAAACTTGATTTACTTGAAAATTGAAAAGATCATTATGCACTCGTTCAAATAATCAATTTATCACAATTGCCCTCAAATTTATAGGTTGACATATTTTCTTAATTGTTCAAGTTAGGGGCAAGATGGAAATTATTACTAAAGCAATGAAGTCAATATGAAAAAGCTGAAGCATCCACTTGTTTTTGCCTTCCCGATGATGGATGATGATATATAATATAATAATATATATACACACACGTCAATTCAACTCTATTTATATTTCAATTTAACCTATTTATTATATTACACACATAAAAAGGAGAACTCTTTGAAAACCCAATGAGTGCGAACCCGTGCCACAAATGAACAGTACTCCCCTCATCCTCTCTTTTATGTAGGGGCACGAATATACAATATCTCATAAGTAAATTCTGGTACTTAGTGACACATCGTCGTCCAAATCAGAATAATCTTGTTTTCAAACCTCCACTGTTCGACCAGTAGAAGTGGAAGTGCAATCTGTCGAATGGTCGTAAAAGCAGCCAACCAAGAGAACAAGTTTGCAACGCAAGAAAGACAGATTCATAAAATAAATAAATGCCAAAATATGTACTGAACACAGAAAATTTCAACAAATTTACTCGTGGCTTCAACTTAGACCAGTAATGTTACTATTGCCAAAATCTTCCTCACTTGACATCCTGCAACTCTGGTTCATCAGAAGATGGATTGACACTTTCCAATTCATTAGCTCCACTTGGTGAATCAAAGACATTTTGATGATTCTGAGGAATTATCTCGTCTGAAATGCCTTGACAGCAATCAATTCTCATACAGGCTATCATATCATATACTTTGACAGAATTGTGAAAAAATCAGTGTTTTTACCCAATTCATTCAACTTTTGGCTGTCTTTTGGGCCAAAAGATTGGAGCCACCAAAGAGAAATACTTCCTTAGCCAGCTCGATGTGTTATGATTAGATTTCGGTAAACTACCTAGTAGCCACTGATACTCAAATAGTGCATAATCAGATAATGGTTCCAAGAGTTCACACCGAGCAAGAATTTCAGCAGGTGGCACATTAGCAACGAGGTTTGTGTCCAGCTTTGGTCTACCCTTACTAACCTCTTTCTGCTCTTTAAATGGTGCTTCCAGGGTAATTGGCGATGCACCTACAATTGCATCTTTCTTGAAAGGCAATGCTCTTTCGGGTTGTAAACAGAACTCTATCCACTGATACAAGGGTGGAGATGGTCCTCTGACTCGTCCCCCAATTTGATCAGTAGTAAGTCTTGAGGCAGCTGGTACTGCCTGCAATGTTTAATAAGAACAATTTGTAAGTTATGGGAATAAACCTGCTCTCACGAGGTTTTACTTATTTACTGGGATGATTGCACTATAATACTATAGAACTTGCAAATTCCTTGCCTGGTATTATCCCAGATATAACTGCCAGCTCTTTCTTGATCCATGAATTCTATGTAATGTTGGTCTTAAAATAAGTGAAAGTAACTTCCTAGTTCCTAAACACATTTGGATAACTAAATTTTTTCTTAGTTTTTAAGTAAAATGGCTACTTTTATTCTTGAACTCACTCTTAACCTAAATGCCAAATAACTAACTTCCATCTTTCTTCAATAAAAAATAAATATTTTTTTTCAAACATACTTATTTACTTATAAGTAGACTTCTTAAGTAGAGCCAATCAAAAAACATTCCTAGTCCTCACATATAATGCAGCAGGCAGCGAACAAAAAAGCGGGGGAAAAGAAAGAAAAAGGAATTACATCAACCTAGGATTAGATGTGCGCACCCATCTCAATTTTTAGAAAGATATCAGGTTCCCAAGGAAGAACACTCCTAGAAGTCCAGATGTGGTCGGTCATGACCGTAACACATCAACTCACTGATAAGTAACAAGTTCATATCCATTCCATTTGTTACCAACGGCATGAAGACACGACAGGGAACTAAATTGGGAATGAAAAGAGATCCAAAGATATGGAATGCATGGAAGCATTAGATAGAATATTCGTCACCTTAGACAGACTTATGATTCAATCAAGTATACAAAAAGAAATAATTTAACAAGATAGGACACGGCATTCAAGACGTACCCACAAGTCTGCCCATAAGCTAGCGCCAGACCTGGGAACAATCACTGCAACATTTGACATCCTTTTAGCTGCTGGAAGAACATCGCTACTCCATCCAACAGCTACCCATACATCTCCTACTCCAAAGGCTTTAAGATAGTGCAGACTATCAAATAGCCGAACCTGTACAAAGTCATTAAATAATTGATTGCAATTCAGAGAAAGAAAATTGTAAACCGTGGTAATAATAAAAAGTTTGATGAAAGGCAGAAGTATGAGAATAGGACCAGCCTATTATGGCACTAGTTAGAACTCCAAAACTGTTAAACGAACATATAAAAGTTACAAAACCCAGAAATGGTCATCAAAAGAGCCTTAAATTGTTAATCACTAACTTGAGTAGATGAACTTTTTCAATGATAACTATAAGTCTAGAATTTAAAAAACAAGAGCAGCAGAGAAAAACTCATAACTTAATCAATGCTAAACTTCAATTAAGTGAAGTATCTAAAAGACTGACAAAAACATATAAAAAAAGGTATAAGGATAAAGTGACATCAAGTGCTTCTTTGATATATGGTAGTACAACCTACCGGATAGTAAACTGAATAAGATTATAGCTTCTTTTTCTTTCTTAATACTGTCCACTACTATCTAATCAACGTTACTAGAGATGCCACAATACTCTTATTTAACAAATTTTTTCAAGACTACATTTCATTTATTTTACACTCTAAGCTACCTCGTAAATTGAAGGTAAACTTTTTGCTAGGTCTAGGTCACCTAAGAAAGGAACGAAGGCATCTTCTTCTTTTTTCTGCTGGGTAAAAATGAAGAAATTTTTAAATACGTTACCACCTGGCGTATCTCATACTTCAGGGACTTTTGCATTCCGGTTCTCTTACCTGTTGAACAAGTAATGCAAGCTTCTGCAGCACAGCGTGTTTCCCACCAACAACTTGCAAGTCAATGTTGATTGTATTATATGATGCTCCCATGCACTTCAACACTGCACCAACAATCTCTCGTGGTGAATCAACCATTGAAATTTTCCCAGCAAGTTCAGGCCGCCATAAATCTGCCCAGTCCTGCAATGCAACTTCATGCTCTTAGGCCTATAGAATACTATGTCAATGAAGGCTATTCATGAATAAGTAAACAGACGCTGCTTAGTGCTTGGTGCAATAGTTACACCAGCTCGCAAAGCAAAACTATATTAATATTATCAACAAAACTCGATTTGGTTTTGAATGCCTCTCCTCTCCAAACGAGAGTTAATTGCATTATATAGTGTGTGTTTCTGATTACAAGGCTCAATCTTAGCCATTACACTAATCACGCTAGTCATTACGCTAATCATGCTACAGTTACAATAATCACTCCTCTATAATTACAAAATTATGCCTAACTAGGAAATGGAAAAGAGGGGATAGGGGAATTTGTAATTAGGGAATCCGTCCATAATTAGATCCATATTGATATCCCCTCTCAAATTGATGCTGGTCGATCAAGAAGCATCAATTTGTTTACAAGAAATTGATAACGATTTCGGGTCAGTGATTTTGTAAAAATGTCAGCTTTCTGAAGAGCAGTGAAAATGTGAAGAAGAGAAATGACACGAGTATTCAAAGCTTCACAAATAGAATGACAGTCCACTTCAATATGCTTAGTGCGCTTATGGTAAACCGGATTAGCAGCAATCTGAATGGCACTTGTGTTGTCGACGTGGAGTGGAATGGAGTAGGACCAGACTAAGGAAAACTAAGTTCAGCAAGAAGCCCCCGAAGCCATATAATCTCGGAACAGGCAGCAGACATCGCCTGATATTCAGATTCGGTAGATGACTTAGAGACACGATCTTGCTTCTTACTTTTCCAAGATATCAGAAAATCACCAAGAAACGTGCACCATCCCGTGACAGAACGTCGGGTGTTTGGACAACTAGACCAATCCGCATCACTATAAGCAGTAAGAAAAAGAGAAGAGACGACAGGAAAGAACAAACCACAGTTAGATGTGCCTCAAAGATAGCGAATGATACGACGAACGGCAGCTAGATGGAGATGACGTGGAGTGTGAATGAACTGGCTAATTTGCTGGACTGCGAAAGAAAGATCAGGCCTCATAATAGTCAAATAATTCAGGCTTCCCACCAGTTGACGAAACACGGTAGGATCAAAGAGAAGATCACCTTCTTCACAAAGATACTTTGCATTTACTTCTAGAGTATCCACAGTAGATGAATCCTGAAGACCCGCCAACTTAATCAAATCTTGCGTGTATTTATGCTGATTCAGGAAAATACCAGAGGAATGTGTGTGAACTTCCAGCCCTAGGAAGTACGTAAGAGATCCAAGATCATTCATATGAAAAGAGGACTCAAGATGCTGCTGTAGATGAGTAATCAAAGAGGAATCCGTCCCAATAATTACAATATCATTAACATAGATGAGGAGAAGAACAATACCGATAGAGTTCTTGCAAAGGAACAAGGAAGAGTCATACTAGCTCTGTTGAAATGAAAAATGAAGTAAGGTAGATCGGAACTTATCAAACTATGCTCGTGGAGCCTATTTCAACCCATATAATGAGCACTTCAACTTACAAACTTTTGAGGAAGAGCTAGAGGTTAAGCCTGGAGGTAGTGTCATGTAAACTTCTTCTTTGAGATTTCCATGGAGAAAGGCATTTTTTACATCCATTTGTTGGAGCGACCAACCTTGAGAAGCAGCAATAGAAATAACCATTCGCATGGTGGTCATCTTGGCTACTGGAGCAAAAGTCTCCTCATAATCAACACCATATTCCCATCTGTTACCAAGAGCAACCAATCGTGCCTTATATCTATCCAAAGTCCCATCAAACCATAATTTGATTGAATAAACTCATTTGCAATCAATGACCTTAACATTCTCAGGACAAGGAACAACATCCCAAGTGTCATTATCTTTAAGTGCACGAAGTTCGTCTGCCATCGCCTCTCGCCAGCATTCATGTTTTACTGCTTCAGAATACCCTGTAGGTATGGGAATAGATGACAAAGTAGCATGAAGATATGTATGAGAAAATCCATATCGATCAGGAGGACGAGAATTTTTGGTGGAACGGCGAATATTAGTGTCCAAGTCCAGCTCATTCATGGAAGGTTGTGTCTGTGCAGCCTCAGATGGCAGGTCTGGTACACGGAGGGGCAAAGTTGGGCGTCGTCATTCATACACGAATCTAGACTTGAACCGTTTAGGGATAGAGGACAACTCATCAAAGTGTGGAAGGGCAGGTGTCTTCGATAAAGGCTCAACATGAGTAGGAAAGAAATATTGATTTTCGAAGAAAACAACATGACGAGAGATACGAAATCTATTGGAGCATGGATCTTAGCAAACATATCCTTTATGAGAAACACTTTAACCCATAAACGCGCATTTAACAGATTGAGCGAAAAGTTTGTTTTGTTCATGAGGAGGTAAATGAACAAAACAAATACATCCAAAGTATGCATGTCAAGGTAGTTTGGGTGTTGATGATGCAGACGATAATAAGGAGTTTCAAATTTCAGAACACTTGAAGGTAATCGGTTAATCAAATAGACCGCCGTGGATAAAGCCTCGACCCAGAATTTAGGTGGAACTGAGGATTCTAGTAGTAATGTACGAACAACATCTAACAGATGACGATTCTTACGTTTAGCAACACCATTTTGCTCGGGTGTATAGGGACAAGAATGTTGGGAGACAATGCCCTTTTGGTGAAGGAAATCATGAAATTTTAGAGACATATACTCTCCTCTCGAATCAGACCTTAATATTTTAATACTCGAAGAAAATTGAGTTTCAACATAAGCAATAAATTGTTGAAAAATAGAAAACACTTCAGATTTAGAACGAAGAAAATTGATCTTTATTACCCAACAAGCCAGAGTTTATTAAATGAGATAAAACAGAGTTAGGATGACCCAAACGTTTGTGCCAGATTTCACTCTTGTTGTTAACTTTATTACTAGTCATAGAAATAACTGGTGGAATGGAAAATAACAGAGGAAACAATCGACCAAATTTAGGCCCCTTCACGAGTATCTTCCCCGACACCTGATCCTGCACAATACAGTCATCACGAGAAAATCGAACATCACAGTCATTATCAACCAGCCAACCAACAGATATAAGAGTAGTAGAAAGTGCAGGAGATACGAGAACATCTTTCATGGTGGAGTTAATGTCTCCAACGGCATAAATAGGTAATTGACTACCATTAGCAGTTTGAATGTACAAGGATCGCTTATATGTTCGAATATTGCTAAGAGTATCAGCAAAACTAGTCATATGATTAGATGCACCAGAATTAACAAGCCATGACGATGATGGTAGAGAACCCTTACCTTGAAGGCCCAAGGACGAGAAGGCTGAAATAATCATCTGCTGAACCATCTCAGGAGTAAGGACAGATGAGTTACTAGCAGGGGAAGTACTAACTGTAGCCTGATACACATTAGCCTGACGGTTCTGAGGACGAGTGGTGCATTCTTTAATTGTATTACCCTGATTTCTTGCAATGGTTACAATATTTCTTTCCACAGTGAACATATGTCCATATTCCTTGCAGCTAAATCATTGTACCTTTCGCATGTCTCTACCCCTACCAATCCCTTGAGCAGCATAGGCAACTGCATTAATTGGTGGTTTGTCTTGCTGGTAATTGGCCTGTGTAGCAAGACGTTGTTCCTCCCGAAGTAACTCTCCGAAGCATAAGTCCAAAGAAGGAGTTGGATCGCAATTCATCAAACTAGATCCAGTTGCCTCGAACTCAAGCCGCAACTTCATTATGAACTGATCTCTCTTGCTCTGCTCATGTACTTTTTGAACTGCACCAAGAGAGGCATCTGGTACCTTAGAATAAATCATATCGGTTTAGAACAAATCATATCGGTATATTCTGCCCACAAGATTTGAAACCCAGAACAATACTCTTGAATGGATTTATCGGCTTAAGAATAACTAGTAATTTCCGACTCCATTTGAAATCGTCGTGCTGTATTGTCCTGGTGTAAACTTTCTTCAAATATTCCCACATACTCTTAACAGTCTTGTACAGCCTTAGATTTAGAACAGTCATAGGGTCAATAGATGCTAAAATACTAGTCATAACTCGAACATCTTTAATTTTCCAATTTGTTAATTCTTTAGGATCCGTGGGGGCAAAATCATTACCATCAATATGACCCCACAATTCCTTCCCAATAACGAATAAACGAAATTGAAATTCCCAGGCAGAATAATTTTTTCCAGTGAATTTCACACCAAAAAAATTCTGAATTTCCAGTAGACATAATTTAAAAAATAACACACAAGCCCAACAGATATTAATTAGTAGCAATAAGTTCAATACCTCGAGCCCAATTTAGTTTGGCCAAGAGAAACACCCAATTAGAGGACCACTTCAACCAACTGGTTTGGCTCAAATAGAAATAAAGTCTAATTGGTAATATATTTCACCCAAGCCCTAACAATCAACCACGAAGGAAGACAGGAATGAAGGTGCCGAGATTGTCGATTCGCTGTCCCTCCTTCTCGACACCAGAGAACTCCGACCAAACCTAAGACCTACCGACAGCAAAAGTCGTCTCACCGGAGCCCATCCACCGAAACTGGAAATAGGAGTGACCGTCACCAACCACAAGTCTCTCCAACACAATTAGCCGGAGTCAACGACACAGAGATGGGCGGAATTCATGTTGAGTTCACCCCCAACAACTCCTTCACAAAGACTGCACAGAAATTTGACGGCTACCACAGTGAGTGATCCGCCAGGTGAGTCCCAAAAACGATTTTGAGCCTTACAGTCAAGCCCAAAACAATAAAAAATACCAGGAAAATCTTCTTTTTGAGTGAAGGCTCTGATACCATATCAACAAAACTCGATTTGGTTTTGAATGCCTTTCCAAACGAGAGTTACTTGCATTATATAGTGTGTGTTTCTGATTATAAGACTCAATCTTAGCAATTACACTAATCACGCTAGTCATTACACTAATCATGATACGGTTACAATAATCACTCCTCTATCATTACAAAATCATGCCTAACTAGGAAATGGAAAAGAGAGGGGAAAGGGGAATCTGTAATTAGGGAATCCATCCATAATTAGATCCATATTGATAAATATAAATAACCAATTTACAGCTAGTGTCAGAGTCCAAACTCAGATCCAATAAAGACCTAATTTTAACTACAGAAAAAATTCCAACGTACAAAATAGAATAATATTAAACAAAAGATAGGAAGAAAAAGGAAGTAGTCATTGAATTTTTTTCTCAAATTTTAGCACCATTCACAGCCAGAGAAAGAATCTAATTAACCTAAATTAAGATAATTTAAGAACATATTTTACTTCAACTCGACATCTTTGACACTTTATTAGATTATTAGAAGACCTTCTTCATTATTTTTCTTTAGGATACACAACAAAATTACAGTAGCACGGCACCAAGGGAGTGCAAAGCATTTAGCCATTTACGAAAGCTAAACAACAAGACCAAAAGTTATGCATGACAAAGGAACAACGGAGAAGATCCATTAGCAGTTCTGAACATAGAATTCCAGATTAACCACGGATGAAGCTCTATGCAAGATAGTACACCAGTCAAAGCCAATATTCCAATTTTTTAAATGATGCATTGGAGCTCCTCCATCACTAAGGTAGGATGAGCTCCAAAAAAATGTTCCTAAGAGCCAGTGTCAGACTCCACCATGGTTTGAAAAAATTGGTAAAGCAGCGAGGTGCTGATTAATTGCGTGAAGGTATTAATTTAAAAGCCCTTTTGCAGGGCAGATGCCTCAGACCTTGAGAGGCGAGAGCTCCAATTTGAAACAGCTAGCCCTGTACATGTTTCTCATTTTTCATGGACCACAAAAACTAAGAGACTTGTTTTAAATTTTAATAATAGTAGGGCACTGCCACCAAAATCATATAAATATAATAATTGTTTGGCATACTGGCCAGCCAGTGGAATAATATTACAATAAAAAGGCTTAACAGCCTTCTACCAATAGGATCTTCGAAATCATCATATCTAATTCAAGTATTTCATAATTGTCAAATTGAAATTTGTTGTTATTCATTTATTTATAAAATTATAATAACATATGATTTGTTTGAACTTTCAGACAAAGGAAAGACATCATTGCAACCGTGGATGAGGAAGAATTTGATATGATGATGCTTCACTTGAAGATCCTATAGGTCGTGATAATAGTGGTGACTTTTAAGCTTTTTTGTATCGGTAACATTTAATTTTTGTGTGACGATTTCATTGCAAAAGGATTATTTATTTTTTTGTTAATTTATTGATTTATTTTGGTGTTTGTTCTATTAAAAATTTTCAAGATTGTTTATCATTTAGTTTTTTGACTAAATTTTTTCATTTGTAGTGAGGTTTACACCTTGCCTCATGAGTTAAAAAAGCAGTAGTACCCAATTATGCCATTTTAAACCTTGGATACCACTGATGATGGTAACATTTAATTTTTGTGTGACGATTTCATTGCAAAAGGATTATTTATTTTTTGTTAATTATTGATTTATTTTGGTGCTTGTTCTATTAAAAATTTTCAAGATTGTTTATCATTTAGTTTTTTGACTAAATTTCTTCATTTGTAGTGAGGTTTACACCTTGCCTCATGAGTTAAAAAAGCAGTAGTACCCAATTATGCCATTTTAAACCTTGGATACCACTGATGATGAGATAGCTACTAAGAATGTTGTTTAGTTGTAATTTATCTAATATACTCATGGCATCAAAGAGGTCAGAGTAGAAGAATCAAAGGAAAAGTTTAGCATGCCAAAAAACTCTATTGCCCTCAAATACAAGCCAATGACCAATACATTCAGCAACGTGTATTTAATCTTCAGCAATATCACAATACCGTATAAAATGATCACAAAGGATACAGCATCACCCACCTTATCTCTCATTTAATTCTATGAAGTTTTGACATTAATGGCTTTAAAAAATAAATCACCTCGATAGGAGCCAGATTATGCTTTCGGAATTCCTTTTTGTTGTAAGCTATCACCATGCTCCCCCAACGATACGGCGCAGCCCATATTCTACCTTGAGAATCTAACTTTCCCTCACAGCTCCTGCGTAGATATACCTGACATTATTCCAAATAAAACGATACTAAAATTCAATGTAAGTCAAACGGGTGCTACAAAGGGAATAGGGGGAAGAAAACAGAACTATACTAACAACTGTGCAGTTTCATATAGAACCAGTGCAACATGAACCAAGACATGCCATTAGCTTTGGCAGCATGTTCAAATAACATATTGTCAAGTTCAACAATGAAAGGTATGCAACAAGTATGGTAAATGCATGCTTTTCCTTCTCTAATTTCTTTTGTATCTTTTATTTTAGGTATTTTGGGAGGTGGTTTGAGTTTCAGAAAATGCCAGCCATATTACATATGTTTAATCACTTTTGGTACTCATGTACGTGACCTATTATGTTTTACAAGCTACATATAAATAATAAAAAGTAATCATGAAATCTACAAGTAATGTTTATAATCCTGATATTTAGGGTTATAAAATGAATTATAGATATGAAATGCAAAAGTAAGAATTTAACAAATGAGATAATCCTAGTGAAGTGCAAATTATAAGCCTTACGCAGTGTATAACAAAATAATACCAAAGAAGCAGTCAATTTGTCAAGAAGTGGCAGAACATAAATACCTGAGATCAACTTTTGATCTTGAGCGGAAGACAAATAATGACAGGGGAAAAAAAAAAGAAAAAAAAAAAGCGATAATTGCATTCCCACCTTCCATTTGTCACTTAAGCCTTGAAACCAGTCTTGATCTTCTGCTCCTTCAATGGGCTCAATCAAACCCTTGTTGATGGCCAAACTTAACCATGAATCACCAAGAGTAATGGCATCTGCTGCCGCAGCAGATTTAGGATTAACTTTCCCTTTGTTGAATGGATTAGAAAGTTCATAAAAGATGTTATCCAGGCTTCGTCGAAACTGTGGACGTAACTTCACTCTCTTTCCTTGTGATTGCAAGAACTCCTGCAAGATGGGGATTATGTGTAAACTACACAAGCATATCCCAGGTTTTCAAGACAATAATGCAGCAGCAAGAATAATTGAAAAATAAAAGAGAACTTATTTTAGATGACGCTCAAATGGGATTCTGAATTAGTATCTTAACGTAATCATTTCTTTAACAATTTCCAATCTTGTTAACTAAAAGAACTGAAACTGATTTACACTGATGTCTACCTACCAAAACAGGCATAACAAAAACGAAAATAATAAAGAATTCAAATAAATTGTTAAAAACCCACAAACTCCTCAATTGAATGTTTCTCCTGTAATGTCCACAAAGAACGGTCAAGTAAATAACTGCAAACATAATTTGCATATAGACGCACCTTGAGCCATAAAGGAGGTAGTGAATTTTGCAAAGCCACAATCGTTAAAGGCACTGTCAAAGCATATGTTTTAGATTTCCACTGCTCAAATGCCGCTTTCTTTTCCTCATCTTCAAAGTCCTCCGCATTTCCAGATTTCCCCACGCCATCACTGTCTGTATATCTAGAAAAATTATTATTTACACACACATAATTTAGAAAAATTATTATTTACACACACATAATTTCGTTTCACTCTATCTACAACTATTACAGCAGAAAGTACAACACTTTAATGCACCTACTGTTCCTGTGCTTGGGACTAAAACAGCAGTTTACTTCTAAAATATCTCTAAGCCAGAGAACAAGCACTAGTTTTTGCCATTAAGCACAACAACTACAATAAATTACCATCATACCATGAGTTTCTTGCTGGTCTTGAAGCTTGGCCACGGAGGACGGAGAGGTGGAAGGAGGAATGCGGGCCGAAGCTGAGGGCAGGGAAGCCCAAAATCCGTTTAGGCTCAGGCCCACGAAGAGAACGGAGGAAATAGTGATTTGCCGTATGATGTCTCCCGCCGGCGACCTGTTTACTGAGAGTTGTATGGATGGTTTGTGAGAGTAGTGGATTGTAAAACGGTTCGGGTTCGAATTCTGTCTAGAGTTCCGGTGCGGTGGCGTGTGGATTAGGCTGCGTAAAGAAGGGGAAAAAGAGGCCGACATTTTCCGCGGTCCCGCTCTTATGCGCGAGTGTGTGTTTTTACCCTTAAAACCTTAATAGAAAATTTTCAAAAACGCAAAAGTAACTTGGCTACAATTACTTGCAATCTCTTCATCAAATTACTCGTAATCGGGGAAATTAGTATCTAATTTCGGTAGAGTGATTCGTCAATGATGTAAAAAATTAAAATCCCTAGTGCCCAATTTGTCGTTATGAGATAGATGTTAATTATCTAAATTTGTTAATTGTTGATGATTTGAATCTTCTCACCTCTTCTTCGATATTTACGGTTGAATATCATAAAATCTACCCTACAAAACATGTTATAGATGAATGAACCAACACATCAGCTTCGATAATTTGAAAAATGCTTGTGACAAAATGCACAAGCGACAATATTTCATAGACTAGTAGTCCACCAGCCTCTGAAATGTTGAGACCTCTGCATTCCATCATCCAGGTGGTAAAATCTGGTGGTGTACATGTAGCATTTTTCATTTTATTCTCTGCTCATTTATTTTTCTTCTGCATATGATCAAATGTATGTACTTGCTTCATTTAACTTCTATGGTAGTTACAATCCATGCAGCGAACAAGAAGAAAATATTAAGACAAGAACTGTTTTTGGAAATTCACAGATAAAAGATAAATCAATTCTTCACCTCCCTGTAAATTTCTTAACATGGGACTTCGGGGGTAAGGAAATTTGATATTTACGATGGACAGTCGTCTTCAGATATTTTGCCAACTGGAATTTTCTCTATTTTCTCTACATAAGCTGAGGGGAACCATCCTGCCTTGCCGTTGCATTCTCCTTCCGACCATCCATTTGGAGCCATCTGTCCAATT